>NW_026940116.1:22500-96483 GCF_032062105.1 Saccostrea cuccullata
TATTCCATAAATGTGTATAAATACAATGAATTCTTTCACTATAATTTGAGATGTCAATAGTTTATATAAATACACGTATCCAATCATGAGGTGTCTGAAGTGACAAATTTTCCATTCCGAGTCCTTTCAGAAAGACTGATGTAATGTACAAACATGATGAGGAATCTCAGTACAGTGATTTCATGCCCTCCTCCTCAAACTGTGCCCAGGCGTCATTCAGTTCTATAAATATCAACTTGGCTAAAGCCTCATGGGGGGTTCCACCAAGCTTAAAAAGAAATGTAATAAAGTTAGACATATTTTAAAGCCAAGCTTATTTTCATTTAAACTATGCGTATGAAGAATGTATCAAAGAAGAAGATATGCCTCCACTAAAGCTGCTTGGAACGAAACCAATATAATCTGGCCTAGAGCAGCTTTGAGCACCAGTAATGATAACATTAAATTGTACTCTATTTTATTTTTTTTCCAGTCAAAAATCAATTTGGAAGCATGTATATATACTCCAAAATTATCCATGGATATCACAAACTACATGCATGAAGAATTGAAAAACAGTCAATCTAAGAGTGAGAATGTTTGGCAAAATGTTATGCACCTGCATGTGTATGTGGATTTTGATACTGTATACAGGGTTACAGTGAAATATCAGTATCTCAAAGTTGAGAGGTTGTCTTCCAATGTCGAATCAATAATTTCCCTTTTTTTCGTACGAGGTATACCGGTATACGTTCATGCATAACACTATCCTGTATTACCAAACATGTAGTCTTTACAGTTAAGACTTAAGCATATTCGCAATGAATATTTTGAAAAACAATCTTGTTGTTTTCTTTATCGTATATAATTGAAAACTATTTTAATGTACATGCCTTACTGCATATACAGCGACTTTACATTATCCAGACCATGCTTACATGATTAAACGGGATGTATCATTAGCGTTATAGTTGAAGAACTTTCTCCGTAAGAAAAGAAAAACACGAAATTCTTAAAAAAATTATTTGATGGAATTTATTGAAAGTGTTATTTATTATAAAATATTAATAATAATTAGTATTCAAACTGTGTACATGAATATAATTAATATCTTACATGTATTCCATTACGAAGTACTACTAAGGAACATATAGTTTACAAAACTAACAATGAAAAGGGCAAATCGCTATCCTGGTTATCTATTTATACACAGATAATCAAGAATGTAATCAATCACTGTGCATTACTCAGAGCAACTTAATTCATAATTGTTTAATTTAAGTTTACTGTGAAAAATCATTGTGTTTTATAAATTTACAATTTTAATAATACAGATCATATTATTAAATGCAAAATCGGTACTGGTAATACTGTCTGTATTTCATTTCCGAGTTGCTGCAAAGTGGTTTGTTTTAACAGTTGTAGACAACACCAAATACCCAAGCTGTCATACCAATTACCCTGTTACAGATACCCCACATATGCTTGGGATTATTTTAGATTCCCCAGATTTGGCGGTGTTAATCAATAGCCACTGGCTAGAATGTGTGAAGTCACGATGCCAGGTGTGTTCAGCAGTCCAAAAAATTCAACGCACTTCAAGATAAGCCAGGTAAAATAGGGCTTTGGACTTTGAATATACTTCGACATTAGCGGGGTATTCGAGATTATTGTGTTCGAGATATCAGGTTTTTTTAAAAATCATATATATAGAGAATACGGCCGGGACCTGCGATCAACTTCGACATAAGCAGGGTATTCGAGATATCCCATGTTTGAAATACTGATATTTACCTGTATTTTCATCCTACTTTATTTTTGCCCTTTCGGTCTTGCACACAACTTTGACCCATCTTAAATTTCCCCCATTCATACTTTTGTTTAGAAAATTATACTGTATTCTTTGAATTTGCCCTGTTTTAAATTCCCAAAACCGAGGTAAAAGCGAAAGGGGCGAAAATTTTCCCGCATACAGTAGATTTTTTGTCTAGCTTTATATTCCACCTTCCATTGTTTTCATTTACCTTATCAGGATGGACAGACAGCACAGCCTTTCGATACACCTTCTTCACCTGGTCTGCTGTCACTAAGTCATGCATGCCCACTTGTTGCCACCTTTTTTCACCGTCCCATAAAACTTTGTCTAATGAACACAGCAAAGCTCTCACATTACGCTCTTTCCCTTCTATCCAGTCCAAAACCTGTCATTAACAAATTCACTTATAATAAATTTGAAAAAAACTGATCCTACAAAACATAACAATTATTGGTTTGTCATTGGTATGTCATTTGAAAATGTAGTCCTCAATAAGCAGCATTAAAATTTAAAAGCTTAGACTTTCAAGAACTTTTTATACATGCACACAAAGTGTAAATGTAATTATAACACCCATCGACATTGATTAGTAAGCCTGTTCCTTGTCACATTCTACTGTCATTTACACAGTTATGAATCTACGACAATAGCTGTTATTTACTCAATATATCAATACAATCGTAATGTTAAAAAAATTGTCATATGAAGTAACCACATTCAAAATCAAGATATAACACTCAACTAAGATTTTTTAACATTATGCATTAGCAGACACTATTCATGTTGCATGTACATGTATTTAGGAATCAGATCCTACTTTTAGTTTGTCTGGGTCCATTTCTTCGGCTCTTTGTTTCTTTTTCATGGCTCCCAGTGTTTTGGGTGTACTGTTCTGTTTAGAGCTGGTAAACTGGTGGTTACCAAGGAGGTCTTCAAACGCACTCTCACTGACCGGAGGCTTTGGACCTAGAATTCAATGTGGAAATATAGAGACTATTACAGAAGAATTTGCATTGTTTTGAAAATAATTTTTGTATGATTTTTCATTTACTATGAATTTGCATGTGAAACAATCAATGTCTTTAATTTGATTGATCTGTTATATATATTTAAGCCCATATTTAAGCAACATGGCATAACCTTAGAAGACAAAACAATGTTGCATCTAGCTAGGATCCATTTTTTATTGCTAACAAGACCATAGAAAAATGAAAGAAAAAGTGAGCTAGCTCACATACCCCACGCTCCCCAAAAACTTGACGGTGAAACACATAATGAAAGGCACAGCTAGTGCACTTTAAATACATAGTATAGATCAAAAAGGGCAATAATTGCAAAAAAATCTTCACATCAAAATGTCTTGCATATGAGGACATTTAAATGTGGAATGAAGTTTCTAGATAAATAATGGAATCAAAATTTCTTGGCATTATACAAATCCAAACATTAATTTGAAGTGGTACGGGGAGGGGGGGGGGGGGGGGGGGTGAGAAATTTTCTTGAATAATAGGCAAAACTCTTTGGGATAAAATAATATGTCCTAAATATCTGCATAGGTTGACGAAACTATGTACAACAGTTCAAGAGGAGTGGTGCAGACAAACTGTTCATCTGTATATTCAAAATATGGCCAAAAAGTCTAAGTTGGAAAGTGTGAAAATTCAAGGAAAAATAAAGGAATTGGAATTTCCTGGTAATATGCACATCTACATATTGTGTTCTAAATATCTGCAAAGTTTAACGAAATTCTGTGCAGTGGTTTATGAGGAGTTGCGCTGACAAACTGTTCATCTCTATATAAAAGGTATGGCCAAAAACCTAACTTTTTAGTGCGGGAAGTCCTGGAAAAAATAATGGAATCAGAATTTCCTGGTAATATGCACATCTACATATTGTGTCCTAAATATCTGCAAAGTTTGACGAAATTCTGTGCAGCAGTTTATGAGGAGTTGCGCTGACAAACTGTTCATCTCTATATTCAAGGTATGGCCAAAAACCTAAGTATTTAGTGCGGAAAGTCCCGGAAAAAATAATGGAATCGGAATTTCCTGCGAATATGCACATCTACATATTGTGTCCTAAATACCTGCAAAGTTTGACGAAATTCTGTGCAGCGGTTTATGAAGAGTTGCGCTGACAAACTGTTCATCTCTATATAAAAGGTATGGCCAAATGCCTAAGTTAAAAAGTGCGGAAATTCCTGGAAAAAATAATGGAATCGGAATTTCCTTGTAATATGCACATCTACATATTGTGTCCTAAATACCTGCAAAGTTTGACGAAATTCTGTGCAGCGGTTTATGAGGAGTTGCGCTGACAAACTCTTCATCTCTATATTCAAGGTATGGCCAAATGCCTAAGTTAAAAAGTGCGAAAATTCCCGGAAAAAAAAATGGAATCGGAATTTCCTGATAATATGCACATCTACACATTGTGTCCTAAATATCTGCAAAGTTTGACGAAATTCTGTGCAGCGGTTTATGAGGAGTTGCGCTGACAAACTCTTCATCTCTATATTCAAGGTATGGCCAAATGCCTAAGTTAAAAAGTGCGGAAAATCCCGGAAAAAATAATGGAATCGGAATTTCCTTGTAATATGCACATCTACATATTGTGTCCTAAATACCTGCAAAGTTTGACGAAATTCTGTGCAGCGGTTTATGAGGAGTTGCGCTGACAAACTGTTCATCTCTATATTCAAGGTATGGCTAAATGCCTAAGTTAAAAAGTGCGTAAATTCCCGGAAAAAATAATGGAATCGGAATTTCCTGGTAATATGCACATCTACACATTGTGTCCTAAATACCTGCAAAGTTTGACGAAATTCTGTGCTGCGGTTTATGAGGAGTTGCGCTGACAAAAAAAGAGGACTGACTGACTGACTGACTGACGGACTGACTGACTGACTGACGGACGGGTCAAAAACATTATACCTCCCGCAACTAGTTGCGTGGGGTATAATTATTCACCAAATGGTTTTCTGGCACCCCTTTCATCTCTTCCCCCCGTGACAAATCCTCCCACATTGTAGTTAGGTTTACTGAAAGTCTGTTGTTGTTTTGGAGGATTCTGAGGTCTGGTAACTTTAGGTGACCCTTGTGTGTTTGCCCCAGGGGTTGCCGATGGTTTAGGTGGTGGCTGTTGGGAAGGTTTGTTCAAGTTTGGAAAACTACCACTGAAATTACTCTTACCACCTGCACCTAGGTTACCTGGAAATGAAATACATGTACATGTATCAAAGCTACCACTGAAATTACTCTCAACACCAGTATTTCAGTTTCATGAAAATGAAATATCAGTAGCAAAACAATTAAGACTGATAAAAATACACATAAATTTAATTTTTGGGAAAAAATCATTAAATCAAATTACCGAATTCAGCAAAAGGGTCATATGCTGAATTTGTAGATTGACCTTTGACATTCTGACCTATCGTGAGAGGGGAATTGTTTCCTGAGCGACTCTGACCAAACATTGGCTGTTTTTGGCCGGTGGTAAATGTCCCACTACTATTCCTGGGAATGTTTGCATTGCCCATTCCTGAAAACTGTTGGAAATTAGAAGCAGAGCTACTTTGATGCATGCTTGAGTTGGAGGGGTTTCTAGGAATGTTAAGTGTGGGAATAGAATCTTTTACATTGTGGATATCCCAGGAACCTAAGAGATTAACATCATCTTTAGAACCACTGGAAGTGTCATCTAAAAAGTCAAACATGTCGTCTTTCTTTGTACTGGCTGTTGGCAGTTGTTCTGTACTTGATGAAAATGAATCTAGTAAGTTATCAACGTTCGTTACACTTCCACTAGGTTTTAAGTTTTCTGAACTATTGTCTTGGAATGCATCAAACAAGAAACCATTTTCATTTGTAGAACTAGAGTCTTTGTTTGGCTGAACATCATTGTTTAAATTAAGGGAACTAAAGTCTGCAAAGGGATCAAATGTTTGTTGTTGATCTAGAGGTTCTGTGTTGCTTTTTTCTCCTAAATCGCTTGAATTAATCTCTTTCTCAGTATTCCTTATATCACTTTTGTCCTCACTGAAATCTAACAAAGTTTCGGCATTGACAGGTTTGCTCCTTTGTTCCGATAGTGCTGCAAATGCGTCATCGTCATCACTCCCGGACAATAACCCCTCCCCCTCCTCTCGGGCCACAAATCCAGTCGGTTTCTCCTTCTCTGGGTTCTCTTCCTGGTGTGAATTCTGCCATGACAGGGAGGATAGAAAACTGGCCGCACTGGAAGCCACATTTGCTTTTGATTTCTCTTCATTGTATTTTGTAATCCTTTCTTTTCTTTGGTCCTGATTCTCTGTTGAGGGCTGCTTGTTAGGAACATGTTCTGGACTGGTCTGTCCACTAGAACCCTGACTAGAGGATCTAGACAACTGAGACTTGGCTCTTTTTGTCACTCCTGTAAAATCAAATAAGAATCTTAAGAGAAGACAAGTATTGTGAATAAGACACTCATTTATAAAAAACAAGTGCAGTAAAACTTAGGCAACATTCAGGATTAGACAACAGTCATATCTTAATAGAGTTGGGTATTGCGAGTGAAAACCATATTGCGATATATTGCAATATTTATGTTGAATATTGCAATATATTGCGATATATTGTAGAGTAATTATCATTGATAAATTTGTGCAGAAAGTTTAAAATGCTGTCAATTTCAAAGACTATTTGAATTTATCTGTAAATTTTAAAGGGGGCGGGGTATAAGACATTAATCGCACACAAAATTATAATAACTTTTAATTAGGGATGTCAAAATTGTCAATTATTGATATTCGAATATTCGATAGTAGTATTCGAATATATTCGAATATTCGATAAAATAAATACATCTTACATTATAATAATGTGTGTATCTTCACTCTTTTGTCAAGCAATATATAAGTTTTATGTAATTATTTTGGAATAAAATTTCATGTAGAGTTTTGTAAATGCAATTTAAATATTTTCTTAAAATATTTTACAGAATATAAGAAGAAGTGATATCCAAAATGTAATTAAAAAAAAGAAGTCCCCCGAAAGTTCAAAAGATTCTTTTAATAAGTTCAAGATTAATTAATCATCTTATCAAAGCGTACACTGATAACCCTACAGACTTATACCACACAGAACAATTATCTAATGGAGAAACATTAAAACTAATTATTTTTAGCTAATTAATTTCCTGATAATGATTTTAAATGATGTATACATAAACAAAAATGCGTCCTTTCAACAATACAAACTAATTCTATGTACTGGACACTGTTAAACCTCTAAATAAATTATCAAATGAATAATTTATATTATTTTAATAAACACACTCTTCACCTTTAAGGTAATCCAAGAGGAGTGTCTTTTAATTTTGTTTTAAATAAAATCTTATTATTGGTCAACGATGAGAATTTGATTCAATTTCTGATAAAATTTCAGTTTTTGCCAGATTTTTTCCCTTTTTGATGCGTGTATACTTAAAATCTGAATATTCGAATCATGAATTTATATTCGAATATCAACTCATCGAATGAGTATTCGAATATTCGAATATTCGTTGACATCCCTACTTTTAATCGAAAACCAGGTAAAAAATTAAAACAAAATGTATTCATTTGATGTATTTTCAAATTGAAAAAAAAGTTTATGCATAGTATATTCTTTATACGTTTTTTTTTTTTGGGGGGGGGGGGGGGGGTGTTTTATTGAAATAGCATAAAATGTTACTAATGATTAAAACAATACATACTTAGTATATAGAAATTTTATGTGGTCACAGAATAAAATTAAAGCCAGAAAGAAATTGTGACCTATTTTTGGGCGTTTGGTGTTTTAGTCTGACCCGACCTAATTTCACATTATGACATACGATCAGGAACGGCATTGGCCTATTTCTATTGTTTTAATATACATGCTACTGGTATAGCATGAAGGTGTTTAAAATGGCATGAAACTTGTTAAAGAATAATAAAAAACACTATTAAGTGAAAACATGGATGGCCATTTACTTGTAATATGTATCTTGAACTTAACATTCATCGTCGATCGTGTAGATTCCATGAGATTTTGAGAACCACAGTACACATGGTAAACACCCTGTAGAAATGTTTTATGTATTTTCCTTTCTAATAATTTTATTTAAAAGTCTTTTTATTAATTATTTATTTTATTTTAAAGTAAGAAATTTAAAATTGACAGTGAATGAAAAGCTTCCCCCTCTCTCTCTCTTTTCTCTCTATCTGCCTCTGAAAGCTGACGAAGTATTTTTTTTAATAGATTGAAAAGGCCTGGGGAAGTTACAAGTATTATTTCAGCAGTTTCTACAATACAGGAGTTTTTTTATATATTTTATAAATATCGTGAAATACCGGTATCTGACTTTCATATCGCGATATATTATCGTGATGGATAATACCGCAATATACCGATATACCGGTAATATTGCACAGCCCTATATCTTAATGATTTAATCTTGGTCCCATTGGGTTCAAAATATTGAGGTTTGACTGTTTACTACTTACTATTAAACATGACAAATGCAAAATGCATACATGAAATTGATGAAAAAGAATGCATAAGAGGACCATACTTTTTTACACAGTAGCATTTTATTCCTTGCTTTTGCAAATAACGACAGGTAAAAGAATTTCAGTCCCTGGTCAAAACCTCACCATAATCTCTAAATGTTTCCTGCATTTCCTCTTTGTTGGAGAACAGAATTTTGGGAGATAACTTGGAGCCATCCAGGGATTTCCAGGGCTGAACTTTAGTTGTAGGCCTCTCATTCTTAGATACAGCTAAATCCAGCATCACACAAAAGTGTTCTGGATATTTCTCAGCAGTATCTAACTGGTCTAAATCAAATCTGAAAAACAGAGGGGAATTAAAATTAAGTATTACATGTATAAATTCATGTGATTAGCAAAGTTTCTAATTTGTACATATATAGTTATTTAAAAATCCAAACTGTAATGCCTGATCATCATTTCTATAGAGATAATGAATTCAACTGCTTGACAATCATTTCCCTTTTCCAAGAGCAATAGCTACTTTACAAAGTTCTTAGTGTACTGAATGCCTGTCAATCTTATTGCACAAAAACTTCACATACGAGGGCCGTTCAAAAATTACGCGGACTCTGCTATTATTTACTCTTACAGACGTCATATAGTTGTGAACTTTCACAGAGATATGTATCTTAAAGATTCCAATAAATTTTGGGCAAAATTTTTGTATTTTAAAATATTTTCCCAAAAATTATCACTATGTAAACATCGCTGATAGAGAGGTATGGAGCACGACAAAAAATTTGATACAAAAGAATGCGGAATCCAAAATTTAACTCATAAATTTTCTATAATTCCCAATATTTTTCGACATTTTTCTCAAATGTATCTTTATACTGTTCTATTACTATGTATTTAGATTTCTGGCGTAATATTTGCAGTATTAAAAGAAATATGGTGATTTTTCACTGATGCGATTCCCGTGAAAACGTTTGTGAAAATGACGTCTCCTGAATTGACGGAGCACCACACTTTGTTAAATTATGTGTAATGTTCTAGATATCACCAACATAGATCCAAAATATGCATAATAAAACATGAAGTAAACTAGGGAATCCGTGTCATTTGTCTGAAAACAGCAAATTGGGATTTTAGAACCGTTAGACCTCTGTAAAAAGGCTATACGGGAGGACGGGAAGAAGATTATTAACGAAAATTTTATCCGGACTGAAAAGAACGTGATTGAGAGTCACCAATGTCACACTGTATCTCATAAATACCTGCAGTTTTTGGTTTTAAAACAAATAAAAAGAATATCCTTACTTTTTAAATAGATTTTAAGCTTGACAAAAAATGATGTATGGATCTTGAGTAGATAAGGTAACTCTAAATGTACAGGAACTCTTGGGAAAATGTTGAGAAAATTAGAGCTCAATCACGTATCTTTTTATAATGCCTGTGACGTCGAAGATTTTGCTGCTCCATAACTTAATGATATATCCGGATAAATCACCCAAAATTGATAACAATTTACAACATTTTGATATGAAATTTTGAAGACCATATAAGTAAATATTCTTTTATGTTATGTGTGACATTTTACCCGATCATGTCATCAAATATTTTTTCTGTGCAACAATTTCACATAATTTTTGAACAGCCCTCTTACAAAGTCATGCCACTTGCAATGTCATTTCAGATCTTTTGGTATTTTAATTTTGCCTTTAATCATGTTATTTCAATACAAATTGTTTTTTTTATTATTATTCTTTTTTTTATTGTATCAGATACTTTAATTGGCCTTTTATTTCCATAGAGTCTGAAACACAAAACCCAGGAAGTATCAGGGTTTTTTTTTTTACTATATGATTTCAGCATCTACTCACTGTGTAAACTTCATTGATGTTGTCCCTGGTCTAACCATTCCAGTGTTAAATTGAACTTGAAACATCTTCATAGATGTTATCTGTGTAAAAAAAAACGTAAAATTTATATTAATTCTACTGTATGACCTACTGAAAAAGCAGTATCAAAGAAACTGTAATGACAACAGAAATATATTTATTATTTTATAATCTGTAGCCATATCAGCTTCCAACATTTACATTAGGGTAAGGAGTGAGCAAATAATAAGGATTTGAGAATTAAAACTCCGGTCAACATACATTTATAATAATAACACATGTGTTACAACAAATACAGGCTTTGAAAAAGTATAAAATTCTTAAAACTATTACTATACATACTCATGTTCTACATATGTATATCAACAGATCAAAATATACAAAATTAATGGTTTTGTGGTGTTAAAGTACGATGTAAAGAACCACAACTAGATTATTCCTGACCTTTCCTTGAACTTTGCCCCCAAAAGTAGACCTGGCGTGGTACACAACAACAGTAACATCTCCTAAAGCTGTTGTGTTAACAGGGAGGATGGCTGATCCATCTTCTGTCTGATAACCTCTGGTGGAATAAAATAATCCACAATCATTAAATGTAAAGAATAAATAATATTTGAGCCCAGAAATTCTTGGAAACAAATTTAAATGCTGATTTCAATCCACTAATTTCAATCATGAAACCAAACTAAAGGTAACTTCTTTTGTCTGTATATATATCTTGTTGCCTAGAATTACAATTTTTCAACTCTAGTTGTGAAACTCTAGATGTTGGATCATTAAAAGTAAAATCCCGTCAAAAGTAAGACATTTTGAAAATTAAAAACAATATTTTTTAGACAGCTTTCTTACTTCATTTTTTCATATTCCTGAGAAGTCGTGAGGATCCTTTCTTCATCAACATATACTTCAACAAATGGCCTGCATCCATTCCTAAAAATTAACAGCAGAAAGGATAAGATTATACAGCATTGTCCCCAAATGCAACACTCATATACTGGTAAATAATACATAACCATGCTTCAGACCTACAGTAGGAATGCCACCTCCCAAATCCCTTTCACTTTCCCAGATAAAATATTTTCGATTAAAAATGCCTCAATACTTTTAGACATTTTATTTAAACAATAAAATGCTTTCTTTGTTTGTTATTACTGGAATTAACAGAAGCAGCTGTTGCAGAAAAAATACATAACCCGCGTAAGCGGGTTATGTAAATTTTTTCTGCAATAGCTTACGCGGGTTATGTTTTTTTTCTGCAACAGCTGCTTCCGTTAATTCCAGTAATAACAAACAAAGAAAGACATTTTATTGTTTATATTTATATCTGTTTAAACAATCATTTAAAGAAGGATTAAAAAGTTTATTATTGTATTAATGATGCAAACGTCTTTATATGTTTCATTGACGGAACAGCCACTGAACAAGAAATCTGTACAGGCGACATGCCTAATGTAGTTCATGCAGGGATTAACGCAATGGGTTTTCTTAAGAAATAAAGGAGAAAATATTCAGTGGATGTAAATATTACCTCATTTTGTTAAAAAGTGGTACAGGTGATAATGTCATAGACTTCAGTAATACAGCACAGTTGTGTGGAACATACGGAGTATCAGCAACCATGTCAGATATATATCCAATGTATCTACAAAACAAGTCCAGATGTCATAATTATAAATAAATAGTTGACTAAAACTGATAAAAAATCTTGGAAGAATTCATACTGTAAATGTAATAATGCTATAAAACAACCTTTTCTGTGAAGGAGTGACCCCTGGTGGACCTCGTTTCATGGAGAACATGTGAATACTTTGTTCTGGTGACTCAAACAGGTGGACAAATGACAGGAATGCTCCCACTACAGTGGCAGACGAGGCCTTGCCATCCTGAAAAACAATGTAATAAAATCTTATTTAAACATGTAACGGAATTCTCACAAAAAAAAAAGTTCCTCTGAACGTAAAATAAAACTCTATTTAAACATCCTTCTGGTATGGTTTAATTTGCTTATTGGTACATATTGCACATCCAAGCAATTATTTTGATGACATTTGGTACTCAAAAATAAATTATAGTTTAGGCCAGACTTAAAAAAATCTTTGTTTGCAGTTGCCGACTTATAATTTTTAGACTGGGTAGGTACGTAGGCATTCTTTTTTTTTTTTGAAAAAAAAAAAAAAATCAGAATTTTGTTAGATAACAAACAACAGAGCTTTTCCATGATTTCATTGGCCCACTAAACATGAGTGAGCTCTACTCTTGTTATATATAAACCACTGATTGATGAAAACAAAAGTCAAAAATTGAAAATGAAACAGTTTCAATATTCTGAAAATTGAAAAAAATCAAATTACAAAATGGTTAAAAAAAGTTTGGGTCGGTGCATTTTCAGTGGGTTGGTAGGCAACTGCAAACAAACTATTTTTTATTTTAGGCCTTATTTCAAGTGCCATTCAATTTTATGTGCTTTCTACATAAATGTTTCATGATTTATATGAAGTTACTTTTAAAAAAAAATTTGCAGCATTAAATTATTTCGTGACAAGAAAGATAAGACAAATTACAATGCAGTGGATGACACAGATGTTTTTGGGATTCTGTCGCAGCCAAAGAAGCATGTTCTTACAGACTTCAAACAGACTGGTCAATAAAGGAGCTTTCTTAGGAGGCCAGCCACACTCAGACACCTAAAATTAAAAAAAAACATCTTTAACATTTATATAAGACATGAACTACAGCCTTAAAGTATACAACTTAAAAGGAAATTATAGTTTAGCAAGTTTTTTTGCAACCCATAAAGTTTACAATTTTTTAATGGTGCACTGGGTGGACACCACTCTGTAAGTTGATGCTTGCATCAATAAATAGAATTAAATTCATTTACAGTTATAAATAATTTACATCTGCAAATGTGCTTAGTACTATTCTCAGTTAATCTTGGTCTTTCAGTAGGGCGTGACTTTCTCGATACTATGTATTTATTTTAACGTCTCTCAAATGGCTAATAGATTCTCATTGGTTAAGAAATTAATAACATCAGCAACTTTAAAAGTGTTGTTGATAACGATGAGTTGACTTATGCCCCACCTCTCTGCCGCAAGAAACACTATCATGACATTCGCTGGAATGTATATCTCAACAGTCAATGATAGGCTATGTAAATTTCAGAGGCTAATTATATAAAGTTGAGAATACCATGCCTTACTGAAAGTCCAAGGTTAACAGAGAATTGTACTCTTTTTAAAACTGACTTTATTCACTCTGTGGAATAGTATGTTTATATTCAGTTTATTCTTTGTGAAGATCTAACTCTACCAATTTCACTGGCTAACTTTCCCCCCACCAGTGAATTTTTATCCATTTAACAACCATAAAAAAGATCTCAGGATGTCAGATCAATGTAAATAATTTTCTCACTCTATTCTCAAACTTGATGGCTCTGTACGTCCTTTGTGACAGATTGTACACAGCGTAACAGTCCTTGTGTCTGCTCTCTAAATAACTGCGGACCTCGTCAATGTTGTTCTTAAAGGCCGCCTCTACTCCCTCGGCAGGAAATGACATCACTGAAAAAAAGCATTGTTAAGAACTTGATCTTCTGAGTATAAAAATTGTTGAAGGACAATGTATAATGTAATTCTATTCTGATGATAAGAAACTGTTGCTTAAATTATGTAAATGATAGTAGTTACAAACTGCCCATTACCCCATCAATTTTGTTCTTTGATTTAAACATGTTAAAATCATCCTATCAATTGGTATAAGTATCATATGTCTACAGGTTGAATATATCAATTATAAAGTAAGGTGTTATCATACTAATCATAGAATACTGCACTTATTTCAGCCATTTCAATAATCTCATGCATACCTGCAATTCTTGATGTAATGTAGTTTATGTCTAAATCTGTCTTTCCCATTGTTCTAAAAATAATTTTTAAAACATATATTACAAGAAATTCAATATTTACATTTCAAAATTTGTTACTGACACATACATGTGACAGAACTGAACAATCACAACTGGAGATTTAAAATTTTTCAGCTGGAGTTTGGGTCTCAAAGCTGGAGATTTTTTATTGACATTTTTTCAAATCGCAAAAGACCATCCAACCCCCTAGAAAATGCCGTCTCCCTCTTTATTTACTTTTCATAAAGTCTAGCTTTAAAATAAAATGTTAAATTTTTATTCAAATGATCAGAAGTGAAATTGATCAAAATAAAATCAATTCATTGTAATTAATAAAGAATTAACATAATCATTAAAACATTGAATAATATTTTATTTTTACTTTTGATTTGGTATTGATCAATACATCAACCAGTGTTAAAGTGAAGTTAAACATAGGTCTTATGTAACAGATTTTATGTCAGTAATTTGTATTTAAATAGAATATGAAAAGATAAAATTTAACTTCTCTGAAAAATACAACAAAGAAGAGTGAGGTACATTCTTTCAGCAGTATTAGTGAAGTAAAACATATGTCTTATGTAATATATTTTATGTCAGTATTTTTTTTAAATAAAATATAAAGAGATAAAATTAACTTCTCTAAAAATACAACAAAGTAGAGTCAGATATATTTTTTAGCAACACCCTGTAGTTTGATCTATTTTTAACTAAAGTGTGACCCGTATTATAACCATGATAACTGTATCTTTTAATGACCATCGCAGCATTAGAAAATGGCAATTGGGTATTTTAGCAACTAATTACAATGTTCTGCATTCAGCAATTCAGCAATAAAACACCGATGGTCATTTATCAAGTTGATATATCACTAATTTTTACAACCGAATTATACGACCTCATGTTGATTACTACGAAGCCTACTGCTGTGAAAATTTATTGCACTGCCGTTGTTAAACTTATCTCAATGTATTGTCATTCTAAGCAATTATAAGAAACATGATAAAAGTTAATGCAAAATTTATCTAATTTGAAGAATTATTTTAAACACGGAAGATTTAAAAATTAATCGGGATGGGCGGAAGGGGGGTTAAAAATCGGGAGATTTTGCCTCCTGCCAGAAGAATCACATGTATGCTGACAGTAACACAGGACAGAATAATACGGTAACTTGTAAAGACTTACGCTGAAACAGTTTCTATAACTTTTGCTGATGCGTCTTTAATGTTTTTCATCAAATTTCCAGCTCCCCCTCTCAGAGAGTTGAAGATTGAGGAAGCATTAGCATTCTGTGTGGGGGGAGGGGGATAGTTCTCAGCTCTCTCTCCCTCGTCATAAAAAACAGAATTAGGTCGCCGGTGTGTTTCTGCACTGTCTATCACTGAAAAAAAGATGGCTAAATGACATCCTTTACATGTTACAATGACAAAATAATAAACTGGTCATAGCTTATTTAACCCCAATCTAAAGAAAAGAATGGAGTTTAAAACACTGCATATACAATATTTGATGATATTAACAAACGTAAAATACATGAATATTCCCTCAAATACCCCCTCCCCCATCTTATCTAAACCATTCCTTCTTTGGTGATGTTTATGCATAAATGTAGATGAGGATTCTGGGATTGGGATTGTTTGTTTGCATTACCTATATTTGCTGGAATATTCTCTGCTATATGTAGAGGTCCTTTTAGGTTGACATTTTTAGCTATTGCTATTTCCTGAAGTCTATCCACTAAATCATGAACAGTTGGTCGGTCATTAGGATCCACTTGTAACATACTCTCTGGAGGAAAATAAATACAATAAATTTTGTTTTTAAAAACATGCTATGATCTAATATAATTTCATATCATGTGTGAAACATGTTGATCTGTTTTTCATTGAACTGTCTGAGATTTTTTTCTGACTTTCATGTCTGATGCAAATACTTAATGAAATGAAGTCTAAAAATATTTTCCTAGTTGAAAAAATATTAATATATGGAGGAAAAAAACTAGATGGATAAATTTTGGTGTCAAGGGTATAAAAAGTTGTCTGGATTGTATAAAGACATTTTTAGACTGAACGTGATAATTTCACTCACTAATGAGATCATGAAGTACTGTATACTGGGTGTCTGTACTGGGAATGCTGTAGTTGGCATTGATGATTCTCAGTTTGGCTGAATCCTCAAAAGGGTGATTACCAAAACAAAGCATGTATAGTAAACACCCTAAAGCCTGAAAGGATTTAAAAAGAATGAAATTAAATCAGAAACATATATTTTTACTGTTGTTATGGGTCATTTACCTGAGTGAAGAAGCATGTATGATTTCTCCTTGCCTCAGGTTGTACACATACTTATCTATTTGTGGTCATTCAGGCATTTCAAATTGGCCGGTCAAATACTGTTTACCAAAAATTGATTTGTGTCATTGATATCAAAGTTTTCACATCTACCCAGATGTCTCTTTGATTATATTTATATCACTGTCATGCTATTATGGAGATGAAATAGCAGATTATATAATTAATATACACATTAAATGCATCCTTAGTGTTCAAAAGAAAACTTCAACTAGTGTAACTCAGAAATGAAACTGAGATTATTACATGCATTTAATTATCAATATAATGCCACCAAAACTGCATATATAATATCCATCCTAGCACTTTAGTCACTTATAAAAATTATCAATTTTAAATGTAAATAAATTTCAAATTAATATCTTATTAACTTATACCACAGAAAGTACCACATCTCAATTTTCTGATAAGGAATATTCTTTCAGGGCTCTCTGTACTTACCCAAACATCACTAGCTTCACAAATAGGAAAGTTTTGATACAGGTCTAACATCTCAGGAGCACGATACATAGGTGTGGTGTTTTTGGCAATCTGAAAAAAAATAACAAAGTAGAAGTGAAGAATTCTTCCAGTATTCATGTTTTATCTCCACACTGACCAATATTCAAAAGAAGAGTTAACAATTATCAATGATAATCTACCTCATCTTCCACCAGACTCCGCTGAATAGCTGACCAGGAACCATCAGGGAAATGTGCTGTGGTTGTGGCACTGCCAAAGTCACACAGCTTGATCATGTGTTTAGAACTTATCAACAGATTCTCAGCCTACAATCAGTCAAAAATTATGAGTAATTGTCAACTGTAATAAAAATTTGAAGCCTTCCACAATTTTTTTATTGTAAAATTTTTGCATGTTATCTCACCTTTGAAATTAATATTGTTTCATTTACAAAGAAAAAAAATTGATTCCTCTGGGAATGGTTAGAGGCAAGTCACTAGAAATGGCAAAGTATTTTGAATAATAAAGTTTCCCTCCATAGCATGATACCCCATCATAATCCGGGCATATAAAAAGTATAAAGAACTCAGAAAGTTACAAAACATAACTCAAACCTACAGACTACCTTGAGTAAAACAATGAATCTACTTACTTTTAAATCTCGGTGAATAATTGGGGGATTTTGTCTATGCATGTGCTGCACTGCACGACATGTTTGGTAAAAAATTTGAATGACATCATTGCAGGGTAATGGTGAGCCAGCACTGTTCAGCACATCAACCAGCTGACCTGGAATAAAAATCTAAGTGGTTGACTTCATGATGTCAATAGGCAACAGTATATCAAAACATTTTTTTTCCACCATGGGATGGTTTTTCATGCTTTAAAGTTCAAGATCTGGTTACTAATGAAATTTTTTATGATTTCTTCCATTTTAAATATATGTCTGAGTAAAAAAGACAAAAGTAACAGGAAATACATCCACCTGTACTAATGAGATACAATCACTTTTTCCTTTTACCTATGAGATACACCCACATGTATGAGATACACTTATCTGCACCTATGAGATACACCCACATGTATGAGATACACTTATCTGCACCTATGAGATACACCCACATGTATGAGATACACTTATCTGCACCTATGAGATATACCCACATATATGAGATACACTTATCTTCACCTATGAGATACAACCATCTTTACTTTTTAGATAAAGTACACCCAACAATACCAATGCAGTACATCAACTTGTACCAATGAGATACACTCACCTGTTTTATAATAGAACCCTCCACCTGGAAGATTTATGGACTTGTACCTATGCTCATCTACCTGTTTCTATGAGATACACTCACTTGTACATATGAGATACATTCACCTGTGCCTATGAGATACACCTAACTGATTCTATGAAGTAAACAACCTTTACATGTCTATCAGACACATCCGTAGCTATGATTATGAGACCCACCTGTACAGAGCTCTGTAAGCAGTAGATACTCGGCCTGTCCTTTGTCGGAGTCTGAGGCAGCAGCTATAAACTGTACAATGTTGGGGTGACCTGTCAGCTTTTTCTGTTAGCGAGGTTAAGGCAAAGACATGCAGATGTAAACATGGTTAATTTTAAAAAAAGATGTGCAATAGATATTGCTGACTCAAACAATCATCATTTATTCATTTGGACAAAATATGAAAAATATCTGAAATAAATCCATTATTGCAATATATACATTGTGTGATGGAAAAAAACAACAACAAAAAAATAAAGTCTCATATGTCAAATTGTGATATTTCAAACACAGCAGTCATGAAAAGGATACAAGATATTTGATTTCATCTATAACCATTTGGTTCTTTTCCTTGTCATGGGCAAGTAACCTCTGCAGAGAAAAAGCAGTTTCATTGAATAACATACCAACTATTACTCATGTGTGACCTTCTTCAAATCACCATAAATAAAATATTTGTGAATTGATAGTAATTGATAGATTTCATGCAAACTGTCAAATTGCGAGTCTCAGAACAATTTGTCACAAATAATTATTTGTTTACGTGGTACTATGAACATGATGAATATCTTGAGAAATCTACATAATTTATTACTTCCTTTTCTTTAAAAATGACAGCATGCAATTATTATTTTTTTTATTATCTATTTTCTATTCTATTCTATAAATTTGGGGAATAAAGTATCTTTAATGCTGATATCACAATTGCTGTATTATAATCAGAATGTCCTTACCTTAAGGGCATAATCTTTTCCTGTGGCGACATCTTGTGCAACATACACAAAAGCATAGCCACCTGAAAGTAGAAGGCATATGGTCAAACATGTCAAATGTAATTTTATTTGTACATTAGTTGGAAAAAGCAAATTACTTTCTTCTGTAGACCATGCACAAAAATACAGAACATGTTGATCATGCCGCTGTCTTTCTAGTTTCAGCAGGTTCTTTAGTTCTGTGGATCGATGGTTCAGTAAAACATTATTTTTTCTTAGCATTAATATAGGCAATGAGAGAAAAAGTGTTAAACCATAATTGGTCAAAGATACATTTACAATTGGGAGGTGGGGGCATGCCCCGTATAATTTTGCTTATTTATATATATAGAATTAGGGCTGGGCAATAATATCGATATTTCAATATATTGCAATACAGTGACAAAAAATATCGTATCGCAATACGATTTTGTAATATCGATATATTGGCAATATATATATATATATATATTGTTATTAAGCCAAACATAAGACAGAAGTTGTTTTTGGCATAACTTAAAGGAAATCAAAAGATTTTTTTTTCGTGTTGGTAACTTATCATAGTTATGTACATTCTGCATGTAAATTAAAATAAATATAGTAAGAAAATGCCATTTTTATTACATTGAAAATATTGCAATACGTATCGCAATACAGTTTAAAATATCGCAATATATCGCAATACGAAATCTCGGGCCAATACCCAGCCCTATATAGAATACTTTGGAAAAAATAGCTTCTATATGATAATACATGTTGTATATGCTTGTGCCTCCTCAATAAAAATGTCTGATGTCCTTTTTTTATGCTTGTCAATATATATAGAATTTTCGGTAGTTGATTGTGCCCATCCAAATGAAAATATATGGCTGATTTTCATGGAAAACGATAGATATGTCCTTTCTGTTCCAGATAACAATTAAGGATTCCTATTGTTATTTATCTTGTATGCATGGGCTATCTTCATCAGCAATTTTGTTTTGCTTTTAAGTTGCACTAAAAATGGGGATTGACAACGCTTCATTCATGAAATTATGATGGCCTCTAATGATTATGCAAAAGTCTCAGCAGCAGCTACAATGGTTTAACAACATAAAGTGAACCTGAGGTGCATTCAACAGCATACAGCTGCTACATGTAAAGCTAACTGCTAACTTAGACACTACAATCTTCAGCACGGCCCTGATGTACATATCCCGTCTAACTTCGAAGCTTCTGTGTACAATCTTAACTTTTTTAAGTTCTCTCAATAGGGAATGTGGGAGGGAGGGGGTAAAATCTAGAGAAATAAAATCTGAATTCAACAGACAACTGTCCACAAAAGCTGTGAAAACAGAACATACTTGTATTTGTGAAATGAACCCAAGAACTCACAGAATAAGGTCTTGCAGGAGTCGAACAATAAAGTCTTTGTCAGTATTTCTAAATCTAATGCTGGTAAACAATTCAAACATGTATAAACGACGTATGAATGGTTTCAATACATCAAGAGAGAAACCTGTCTCAAAATGACAACTTTGAAGCAGGTAGATAATTTTTATTGCTATAATATACCCTTTTAATGAGATAAATTTGTTATTATAATCCCCGGTGGGAGGATTTTCCGATATCATCATGAGCTTGCACGTACCTTCCGCTATAACTCTTCGTACTCGAAGTTTTTGCTGTCCCAGTTCTACAACTTGTCCAACAAAATCATTCTCTGGTCCAGATATATTCCCAGTTAACACACCAAAGGCGGATTTGAAGAAATCCGTCATTATTTTCGTAGATTATAACATAACATCAATGTTGTACTTTTACAGATGACGTCAAGGATAATTTATTTACATATCGAGCCCGATCTAAAAGAAAAAATCACAGGCCTTTAAATTATGATGAAATTTATCAAAAACTAGAAATTTACATGATAGATATTAAACGTACTTAAGTTGAATTTTTTTTTCATCTTTGAAAGATTATTTCGAGTTGTAACGTGTAAATGATTTTTTACCCCTGAGAAAATGGAATTGGATTTGGTGGAAAATACGATATTCCAGAGCTTAAATGATATGCATATTATTACATATATATGTTATAAATTTATCAAGAAAAGAAAGTAAAATCCGTAGGCCTACTTTCAGTAAAGATATTTATTTAGGAAAATTTGTTAATACTTCTTAAAAACGCGAACAAAGTCTTCCAAAAATAAAACCTTTAAAAACTGGAAAATTGGGATTTTTTAAAGAAATAAATAAAAAAAAAACATAAGACCCAAGGGTCACACCGCTCACCTGAGCATTGTGGCTAGGAAAAAAGCAAAACCAGTTTAGAACTGAAAGGCATAAATGCATAAGTAGTCCCGACCTACTCTTAAAAGGGAGAGAGGTTATGATTTGAAAAAAAAATGAAACTACTCTAACTAAAGATGCTTAGATAACTCTGACTAACTGTGACTTTCTCTACAAGTTTGAACTTCCGTTGAGGCTCCTCCCTACCCAAGGGGGTCAGGATTTGATCAAACATGAATCTACACCACCTGCAGATGCTTCCATAAAAATATGACCTATAATGCAATTGCTGTTCTTGAGAAAAAGATTTTTAAAACAGTTTTCCTCCTCTGTTAAACTTTGATCGTCCATTGTGGCCCCACCCTACACCCGTGGGTCATGTTTTTAACAATCTTGAATCTACACTACCTGAGGATGATTCTAAATGAGTTCCATCTTTCCCAACCTAATTAAAATCAGGCTTCTCAAATATGCGCCGTACGTATACACTCTGCGTAAGACGATTTTAATTAGATCATCTTTCCTGTCTAGTGTTTCTTGAGAAGAATATTTTTAAAGATTTTTCCTATTTATTTTTATGTAAAACTTTGATCGGCCATTGTTTCCCCATCCTGCCCACAGGGGTCATGATTTGAACAAATTTGAATCTACTCTACATGAGGATGATTTCACGTGAGCAGAGTTTTTTCCCACCGGCAAAATAAATATTTATCCGGTAATTTTCTTCATGTAATTTAGGGATCGGTAAAAAAAATTGGATCTTTCCGGAATTTTAACCTATTAACTTCTGAATTTTAGTTATGTGAGATTGTCTTAAGGGTATGAAAGAATAAACTCGAGGGCTTTTACGACAGTTAGTCATGATTTTTTGTTTGCCATATCTGTGTTTGTTCGATCAATCAGCTGATTCAATTTGTACAGAAATCTTTACTGTAGCTTTATTTGGGGTGCAACATATGTCAACCGAATTGCTAATCATCATTACCTTGAATATAAAGAGTTTTAAAATAATCATTTTTGTTACATTAAACATTTCCCCAACATTTTGAACTTCGTTTTCTGCGGTAGGCAGCCATGTTGGGTTTCTACAATAAATATCACACCTGGTTAATTCAGTCCGGTGAATTTCACTAAAGCACTTGACCAGTAAAATTTTTTTTATTTCAAAAACTCTGCGTGAGTTCATCTTCCTGGCCTAGTGGTTCTTGAGAAGAAGATTTTTAAAAGATGCCTTTAATTTTTCACTAATACATAATTTTATCTCTCCTTGGAAAAGGACATACGTTGTCCTTCTTTGAACAAACTTGAGCCCCATCACCCAAGGATACTTTGTGACAAGTTTGGTTGAAATTTGCCCAGTAGAAGAAGATAAAAATGTTAGAAGTTTATAACGCCAACAACGACAACGCCATCGACTGAAAACACAATTTTCTATCAGAACCTATGGCTCAGGTGAGCTAAAAATGTTAATAAAAAGATTTCCTAACCCGATTGAAATAAAACTGATCCCGGACGAAATTATAAAATATGGATATAATTTAATATTTTCGTCAGAAAAATAGACTTTTTGTTCTAAAATTGTAAACAAATTATTTTTACTTATTTAACAAATCGATTTCCCAATTGAAACTATATAAGCTAGACTGAATATTTATTTATAATTTTATATTACTTTTCATCGGGATCGGGATTTGGATTTCAATCATGATGATGTTTTGACGTTGTCAAGGATGGGATTTTGAAAGACACCAGACTTGAAAAGAAATTTTTACTTTCAGACTTTTCAGGGAAGTACCAACTTGAGGTAAGGTGGCATACGTTTCAATATTTTGAATTACAGTCGTTATATAATAAATTTGGTGAAAGAAATGGATGCCATATTCTTATGCATGGCCACTCGGGCACCTGCAGACGAATTATTATGGTTATCAAACTTTTGTCTGAACTACATCAAAAAATAGTGCCCTTTCTAACAGCACTCTGAGTGATAGACTTGTTAAAAAAATCATTTCTGGTGCATGTATTTTTTTTTCAACCACATATCCTCTCCAGGCTCTTGATTGTGGAGGATTTTTTTTTTCAAAGTAAAGAAGTGTTTGGCTCAGAGGGCTATAATTAATGAAGACTACGGAATATTAAGCCTAGTTATCTTTTTATTTGTTTTTTGTTGCATTTATAAGGGATATTTTAGATGGCACAGCTATATACATGTAGTTAGAAACTTCAAGAATTAGTTCTTTGCAAATATGTGCAAGGAGAAAAAGATCACAAAATATTTAAACTGCATGAAAAAAAATTAAAGGGACTTTTTCAACTGACATGAGACACTATAGTTACATGTAGTTGTTGTTTCTGACAATTTTGCAATGTCTTAATTCTTACAAAATAATATTTTTATTGTAAAACAAGAATTTGATGTCCAATATTAAAAAAAAAAAACATAATTGTTCTCATAAAAGACGTTAAAAATAAATATTTAGAGGAAATTTTGGTAACCTTTTGGGGATGTTTTAAATGCAGCTAAACTTTAGAAGTATTAGAAGTATTCATAACAATTAATGCTCAAATTGATGCTGGTTGTGTATATATTTAATTGTATTCAATCAAAATATAGGCATTTGCTCTACCATGGCTCCGCTATCATCTAATTATCATATTTTTACTTACTCCTATAAGTAAGAGCCTTGGTTAACGTCCCTATGCTCCTTACATGGTGCCAATTCAAAAGTATCTCGCTGTGAATTAACCTCTATTAATGTTGGAAATTGATCGATCCAGAATTTCTATGCTTATAAGTTTGCAAGCTAGGAATTTGTAGACCTGTATCTGATGTTGACCTTTTTTTTTTTTTTTTTACATTTTATGTTTCATTAACATTATAATGAAGAATGCAAAATTAATCCTTTAATGAATGTGCATTGTATTGATTTTTGTTTCATTTGTTTTTCAGGCAGAAATAAACTGTCAATGTCATACTATCAGGTTTGCATATTCATATTATATCTGTATCTGACATAAGTTCAATTTCAAAGAAAGAAACATATATTCACAATTAATATGAATTTTTAGGGGATAATTATTAATTGTTTGTCTTTGGGATGACATATCATATATCACTCATATGGCATGACATAGATAGAAACATAATGAATAAAAAAACATAATTAAGAAGGGAAAAAACATACAATGATAAAGAAATATATTTTAGATAATTGTAGGCATGAACTGATAATTTTTACTCCAGCATATTCCTTGGGAGTGCCTTAGCATTGAGTCAGTTTTTTTTTTTAGAGTAACTACCCCTCCTATGGTGGAGGTGGGGGGTATGGTGCATATGGGGGAGGATACACTAGTTCTGGTCCCCCTCCCCCACCACAGGGATATGGGGGCTATGGAGGATACAGTGCCTACAACGTCAACCAGTCGGCCTACAACCAGTACCAGATGGGAACCGCCCCTCCCCCTCCCACAGGGGGGTATGGAGGTTATGGAGGAGGAGGAGGTAAGTGTAGAATGATAGAAAATACGAAGATTTATTTATATAATTCCTTGCAGCCAGTTGGTTTCATGAGCTACAGCATCTCCCAAAACAGTACAAGGGTGTTCATGTAGTGTCTGTTTGTCTGCCTATTATTTCTTTATAGTATTTGTATGTATACTTAAAGCTCCTTAGCAAAAAGTTAAAGGAATTTTATTTCTTCAATAAAACACAATGAATGTAAAAAAAAAATTCAATGTTTTAGTGATTATCATTTGAAACTATTTGTATTTCAATATACTGGGATAGAGTCCTTTTACTGATGGATCTCATTCTGGATGCAGTGGATATAATTAACCCTGAACATTTGAATGTCAAGTTTTGTACAAAGATGGCAGTCATTGAAATTCATGACGTTGTCAAGGTGGAATTTCAGTATTTTAATATTTTCTTTATCCTCTAGGATATGGATCAAATCCATTCCAGGCAATTCAGGGGTGTTATCAACAGTATCAAAGCAATCCCCAGTATCAGCAGCAGGTTTGTGCTTTGCTTGTTATTTTCACATCAACACATACCACAGAAAATTAGGTTCAAGCAAAGACGAGGTTGATCTCATTTCATGAGTCAATTACATGTAAGATATGTGTTGTAATACCCAATAAATGTTACATAATAATGTAATAACTATTTACCGGTGTAGTATATAGACAACTATATGTGTTGTTATTATCATTTATTACCGTTGTTTAGCACTGGCAACCACCCCCACCACCGCCAGCACCACAGGGAATGGTAGACCAGTACAATCAACAGATGTACCAGAACCAGTGGTATGCTCAACAGCAAATGAAAGAAGTAAGACATTTCTTATTCACAAACTGCCAGCCTTAAAAGAGATAAACATTTCTTTTGCAATATAAATTGTATATGTAATTATATATTCAGAGTATCAGTGAGTGTGAGGGCTGTCACATTATAAATTTTTGTACTGTAGGTGATAATATCCAAGTTTTTGTTATTGACTTGTAGAAAAAATTGAAGCCCCTTCTCATTTACAATGAACTTTTTTTTTTTTGATTTGCTTGTGAAATTCAATCTTTCTTTTACTTGTAGCAACTTCAGCAGCAAATGGGCATAAAGAAAAAGAAGAAGAAGGGAAGGGTATGTATTTTATTTACCAATCAGAATTTTTAGTTCAGGATTTTTAAGCTGCTATATGTAGACATTTACTAGTTTTGATTTCAGTCAGAATTTTACACTAGTGTACATGTATTTAATTTGAAGTTAAAATGTTCATATACTGAATTTAGTGGTCAGCATATATTGCGTACATGTACATTACATTACATATTTAACTAAGAGACCAATACTGTGCAAGTTGAATTTTAGCATGATGAAAAGTAAGTGATTTGTCCTTGAAAATCAGTATCTAATTTTAATGAGAACTAATTTTAGTGGTTTAATGTTGCATAGAAATTAGTGATTTAATGTTGCTTATATAATATGCTTATCTCTAATGTGGAATAAATCAAAAAGGAAAAAAAATGAATCCTCATTTCTGCTCACTTGGTATATGGTATCTATATATACATTTACTTTTTGTTGTCAGAAACAGAGGAGAAGGGCAGAGGAAGAGGATGAAGAGGAGGAGGAGGAAGAAGAAGAGGAAGAAGCTATTGATGTAAGTGATCCACATTGTATCTAGTAATGTAGGAAAATGAGAATTTTAAAAAAGTTCATTTTTAGCTCACCTGAGCCAATGCCTAAAGCTAGCATTTCTGTTTGTTGATCCCTCTGTCCATTTGTAAATATATCTATTAATAATAACATTTTTACCTTATGTGTGTGAATGGGGGGGAGGCAGTGGGGGCAATATATCCACATTAGGGGATGAAAGTTTTACTTGGTATATTCATTTTTAAGTAAAATAATAATAACGATCTTCAATGATCAAATGCATTGACATTTGATGTTCATGTGGGAAAAATATCATGGGTAAGGTAAACACAGGAAATCCATGAACATCCCCCCACCACCCTAAAAAATTGATAGATCAACAGTAGTCTTCGTCCAGAATTTGAATCTTGTATTTTGTTTACAGCCAGATCTGGAGGCGAAGCTGAAGGAGAGACTGCGTACTACCTATATTGATGAGTTGATGCGCCGCTTAAAGGTCTCAGGAACTCTGGACATCACGCAGGGTACCATTGGGGCCTACGCTAGGTATGAGCCTGAAGACCCTGTCTTCAAATTCATGGCTGAAAAGGGTGAGGATTTGTCTGAAAATCCAAAATGGGATCCTGAATATGATGTGCAGTACCTGAGAGATGCAATGAAAGGGTTAGGTAAGATTGCAAATACATATATCTGATTAAAATGGTGATGTAACAAATACAGTGTATTTTAAAATATTTCTTTTTAAACTGAGTAGATATTTTGTATTTTTCTTGCGAGAGAAAAATTGAGGTGTTCCCCTATAACCAGAATAAAACATTAATCTATAACAATGGTCTAAGAAGAAGATCCCCCATATTTTATTTTATTTATATAAGGAACATCACCTGGTCAATTTCCAGTGACCTGATATGAAGTCTGCTTCTTGCTGAAAGTTATTGTTGATTAATTCTAAATTAGGTACAAATGAAGACGCCATCACTCATGTGCTGACCACCAGAAACAATGCCCAAAGACAACAGCTGAAAAAGATGTTTAAAACAGCCTATGGAAGGGTAGGACTTTTTCTATATTGTATACCTTACTTTTTTTTGCCTATAGCTATCATGCTAAATTCTTTAAAACTTTTAAAAATTAATTATAAATATTGGAGAATTGAGTTAGAGAAGGCAGAACTTGTGAGAATTAACTTTATAAGGAGAGTACATGTACAATGTAATACTTTGAAAATTCAATCTTGAAAATGGAATAATTGATAATAAGATAATTTTTAATTACATAATCCGTCTTATAAAGTCATTTGATCAGTCAAGGACCTTAAGAAATAATTAAGAATAGTAGGTTTGTTATTAAATTTGATTAGGATGAAAACTTGTATTATGACGAAAAAGACAATATCATCCTCTATGTATATATGGTATTTTTTGTGTATTCTGTGCCTTAAAAAAGTGTTTAAAAATCATTAGCTGATTTATCATATTAATTAATTAACAGGACTTGATTGAGGATGTAGAATCGGAGCTGAGTGGGGATTACAGATCAGCAATAATGGCACTCTTTGTCCCTCCCCCTGTGTATGATGCATACTGCATTAAAGAAGCAATTTATGTAAGTAAATTTACAGCACATCAATTGGCATGTAATTAAAGCAATCACTTTAAGTACAATTTCTGATAGCTATTCATCAGCAGTATCATGGGCTTCTTGTTATTGATTATAGAGTGATTGTGTTATTTACCTATGTGTTCCAGTTGTAATATTAATACTTTCAAAATAAAAGCAATGTAGATCAGGTTAGCATTATTACCCAGGAGCCTTATGTTTTAACATTATATGATAGGGACCAGGAACAGATGAAGCCAGTCTTATTGAAATTTTTATGACGAGAACTAACCCACAAATACAGGAATTGAGAGCAGTGTATGGAGATGGTTAGTTTTTATTGTTTTCTATAACCCAATGTAGGGAAATTACTATTATAATCCATAGTAGACAAATGTAAGCAGACAAAATTTCAGGAGACTTCAAGCATAAACTAATTTCCTATAATATTGATCATTATTAATTATAGTGGCAAGTCCTCACAGAAAAGTATCAGGGACACTGATAGAGAAGGACATTGAGGGAGACACCAGTGGAGACTTCAAACAACTGCTTGTAGCAGCAGCACAGGTAACTAGATTACATATAATATTTGTTAGATAATGGACAGATATTAATCTCAGAAATTCTATGAACAAAACAATCAATGGAAATTTCCTTCTTTTTATCAAATTAGCAATTGTCTGCACTTGGTCTTAAATTCATTGTTAAAATTGGTTGTCTAGTAGATACAGTGTACCTTAAAGATTAGAAATGTTCTAGTCTCAAAGCCCTCATTTGAGCTTAGACCAAAGAAAGAATTCCATCTGAGGGTATATTATCACTATAAATGAATACATGAAAGAGTAGATGACTTGATCAAGTACTATGGCCATAAAAACAATATACTTTTTTTCCCCTCTACAAACACCTAGGGTAATGACTGGATGTTTAAATACTACCAAGTACATGTATATCAATTTTGTCTTCAACATAATAATTTTCTTTTTGTCGTGGAATTTAATTTCATTTCTTTAATTAATTGAAAGTAAATAATGAAGTATAACTAATAACTTAATCCTGAGTTTTTCCCCCTATATGACAGGGTAATCGTAATGAAATCACCAGAGAACAGTTGGAAGGAGCAGTGGAGGAGATTGAAGTTGATGGACAAGGAACAGGAATGTTTCAGGTGAACTACTCCAAATTAGCAGACATGAAGAAAGCCAAGAGAGATGCAGAGAAGCTCTACAAAGCAGGGGAAGACAAATGGGGTACGGATGAAGAGGAATTTATCCGTATCTTCTCCACCAGAGATTACTACCAGCTACGAGCCACCTGGGATGAGTATGTCAAGGTAGGTTAGGACAACTGTTATTTGGAAAATCATTCATTCATGCCACCACCTTATTGTTTGTAAAATATCCATCCATTGGGATGATACCTTATGGGTCTCTCTCTATTTCTCATTAATATTGCAATGATCCTGTCTTTTTTTTTAATATTTCAAATTTAAACAATATATTAATAACAGAGAGTGTTTTCCTAGCATCCAGGATTAAGTTGTATGCTTTTAATTTTCTTGTATTTTCAGCTTACTCAAAGAGACATCACAAACTCTGTTGACAGAGAGACCTCGGGCGACTTCAGATCTGGCCTTAAAGCCATAGGTAACAGTTGTAGAAGACATTAGCTAAAGGATTTATCCATATTTTATATTAAAAAAAATATTCCCCTTTGTAATCAATGAGCTGAAAATGAATATGAAACAAAAATTACTATGAAGATTTCTACAGTGGCCCTAAAATTCTTGTGTTGTGATACAACATCCAAATACCATCTTGACTTTCCTCTTTTTTGTAAGAATATAGTTTCCTAACATTGGCTTTTGATCTATTTAAATAGTGGTATACAAACATCACTTTGATATCTGTATATACCGGTATACTTTACTTTCTTATCTTGAATGACACATTTTTGTCATTATGATAACATACCTGGTATAATTTTTTTCAAAGTAAAATTTTATCTTTTACAGCACAAAATATCAAGTGCAGACCAAAATATTTTGCCCAGCGCCTGAAGAAAGCCATTAAAGGATTAGGAACCGATGATAAGACCTTGATTCGTATCATTGTTTCAAGAGCAGAGGTAATTAAGAATTGTATGTGTAGGCTTTCCTTGTTCTGTTTTGAATTATCCAGCAGTTCATGTCCTAATAATTTAGGCCCAGTTATCCTGCAAACTGCAAATTTAAGAAAAAAATAATTTTCTGGATTTTGTATGGATGTTGTAATATATCTTTAATAACTTCTGACTTGGCATAGTGTTAATTTCAGGTTTAACCTTTATGTTTGATAAAAACCATGCACTGCATGTTCCTTGGGCTGATTGTGGCCAAAAATGGTACAGAGTGTTTGAAAAAATAATAATTCCATCTGTTTAAGTAGCATTTATAGATACAGGGTATTCTCTTTTGAAAGCAGATTCTGCACAGCTTTGCAGTGCCCTTGTTTGTTTAATTTTACTGTATGCTCAAGTAGATAGATTTTCAGTATGTATTAAAAATGCATGTGAACATGGTATAAAAACATTATCAACACTTTTAAGAATATATATGCTGTATATTCTTAGAAACCACTGCACTGTTTGTAGGTGACACCTTAGCTGTGGGCTCATTATTAGTGAGCACATCTTATCCAAATTGTAAATTTTGAACACAGAATTAATGAGCAGAGTTTGATTTATTTGTTTTATCTGAATTCTTTGGTTGTTTCAGATTGATATGGTCCAGATAAAGAAAGAGTTCCTGGCAATGACTGACCAGACCCTCTGGAAATGGATTCATGATGACACGAGTGGTGATTACCGTAAAGTCCTACTAGCTCTTGTTGGCAAAAATTGAAAACAATCAGCATACAAAGGACTCGATCTTCTTGGACTTTTATCATTTTCTTTTTTAACATGTATAGTATCTGGTATACTGTTGAATCAGGTCTAAGTTTTTTGATGAAACTATTTTTATTTAATAGTATTCTGTATTGTACTTTACTTAATGTGGTGGTTCTGTAAAAAGTAATGGAACTTATTCATGAGGAAACTATAAAGTGTTTCTCCTTTTCAGATTATAAACTGCAATGACTGCATGTCAGTGAGACTGCATATTGTTCAAATTTTCATGTTACTCTATCTATTGTATTATAAGTAGACGTAATATAACTGTATTTTGTGTTGGCTACATCTTTCAACCTATCATCATGATAATCATGCATACTTTTAACTTAATTATTGTATTTTTTATTATGTTAATTTTTCTATTGTAGAACTCCTTTTTATATAACAAAATATGTGTTCAATATTTCATAACTTTCCCTACTGTGTTTCAGTACTAAAACTATTATATTATCTTTCATAAGTAACTCCTGTCAAGTTTGATAAATCCTCTTTTGGACACCTTTGTTTTATAATCTTTTTTATGATGTAAATTTAATTTTTATATCTATTTACCGGTATTTTGGAATGGGTTATCATTAATAAAATGAAAAGAATTAAAAGTCACTATTCAATAAACTGAAAGTAATCATATGTAGGTAATGAAATCACTTAACTAGGTTTAATATTGTGTTTTTTAATTCTAATGAATTATTAAGTCATAGTTGAATTTATAGTGTTTACACTGTCTAATAGAGGGAGATTATACATGTAATTTTGAAATAACCTTTACAAAAAACCTACGGTTGTTGTAAGGCCTAGGTAATTGTATGAATTGTTGAATCATTAAAATTCATGGGTGTCAGTTTTTGTGTATAGTTTTTTTCTACAGGTTTTGGGGTTAGTTATTTGGTATATTCTCTTATACGTACAACTTGGAAAATATTAGTTATCCTAGGGTACATTGCCAGTATGAGATGGAAAAGGAATCCACCATCTAACTCTACCGATAGTTTGTTTGGAATTCATTTTCAAAAATTATTTTTAATTGTATCAGATTGAGAAGGAAAAAAGAAATTAGTCAAAATCTTAAAGACAACTTGAAATTTCACTTGTAAGCAAAATTTTCGAAGAAAGAAATCAAAACATCCTCAGGATTTACAATAAATACTGGCATAAAAATTCTCTCCTACTTCCGACTTGTTTAAAGATCTGACTTTTCTGACCTAGTGTATCGTTAAATGTAGTCATATTGTTTTTCCTGTAGTGAAAACAATTTATTGTTTTTTTTTTAATATTGATAGGCATTAACAGAAAATCTCTGATATAATTGCTTTATTCAGGAAAATATTTTTAAAAAATTCTCCACTTAAGAGTTTAGTATGAAAATCAAAAATTACTTTTAAATTTTGTAATCCTTGACAGTATTTTTTGCACAAAAATATCAAAAGTCGACACGTTTTTTAACTGAGCCTATACATGTATGTAAGCTTAATTCAATTTAAATTTTACTTGATAGCATTTTTTTGTAAATTTGGATTTATATCAAATACAACAAGCATACCCAAAAGTGAGAATTAAAATATTCCATTCCGTCTGTTTTTCAAAGTGAATTAGGTAATAGTCAGTTTCAAACTAATTTTCAATAAAATCATGTATAACAAAATTGGACTTAATTATTTTGACTGACAAGTATAGTAATTCTCATGTAAATAAAAAAATTATTCATCAGTCAAATACAAGTGTTTGTTTCCTCTGGATGTTTTTGCGTATCCAGTCCATATTGTCCAATGAAAAAAATAGTAAGGATAGCTCTGTCGAAAAGTACTTCAATATAATTTTTTATTGATAATTTCATTTAGTTGTTCTATGAAAAAAATATATTATTATATGATTGAATAATTTCCATCTCTCTGATTGGCTGAGATCCAACTATGTTAGAAAACTACTATGTTGTATTGACCTGCACGTGACATTCCAGGTCAATACAAGGATTTATTTCCTCTACATGGATCTAAAAATAGATTGGGAAATTCCAAATTGATACAAATTGTTTTGGAAAGCTATTTAAACAACTGTGATTTTTTTTTATGTGAAAAAAATAAGCGAAGAATATATATTTTAAAGTGATGGTGGTAAGAGGGGATGCAGGGACCCCCCTCCAACACTTTTACTGAACAACATGTTTTTTTTTTTTTACTTTTTGGCCGTCAGTTTTCCCTGATAACGCTCCTTCCTTTCAAAATCTATCCTATAAAAAGACTGACATTATATTATTTTTTTTTCATGGCAACTAAAATTGATAAGAAAAAACCATTTTAAATTGATACGGCTGGTAAAGGTTTATTCACATTTTAATTCTGTTTCTCTTCTGTATTTGGCTAGGACTTAATTAAATGCAAGTTAAAAAGTAATGAGCTGTACAATCATTTTATTAGTGAATCATATAATAAAACAATTATTGCTGTTTTTTCGATCAATACAATGATTTAACCATCTTCGAAGTACAATATTCGCCTCGCCCTTCGGGCTCGGTGAATGTTGTACTCCTCAGATGGCGAAATCATTGTATTGACTGAAAAAAACAGCAATAATTGTATATTATGTAAATTTATTGAAAAGCCCTTTGATGTAATTTGTTGTCGTTGTGGCTTACTGATTCAGCATAGGTAAAGTAAGCATAGCGACAATTACAACCGATGTAAACACAGGCATCGATTTTGAAATAGAATTTTTTTTTACTTACCTGAAAAAGTTCAAAAAAAAAAAAAAAAAGGAAAAAGGAAAATTTTGAAATGTGTGTGTGTGTGGGGGGGGGGGGGGTATATATGCAAACTTTTTTCACTACCAATTCTTTCCAATATACATTACTTAACCTTACAATACTATATTTCCTTCATATTACTTTACTTTAGTATAAAGTGGGGGGGGGGGGCTAGCCTTTCAATGAACATTTTCAATAGTATAAGTATTGTTGGCAAAAAAAGTGGGGGGGCAGCCCCCCCCCCCCCCCCCCCCCGCCTGTTGCTACGTCCCTGGTAAAAGAAATGGTTGCACTAAGCAAGGGTTATCAGCAAGTTTATCTAGGCTTATGAAAAAGGTAAATGTTAAAATAAGGCGCTTACAGTAAAAAGTACATATGTATATAGAATTGCGGAAAAGCAGCATAAGTTGTCGTGGAAAAGAAGAATTAATCAATGTCGAATCGTGAAAAAGTGTAGCTACAGAACTGTAGCTCTCCTGAAAAAAATATATTGACAGACCGGACTGTCAATATATTTTATACGGAGAGCTACAGTTCTGCAGCTAGAAAAGGTGGAACTGTGACGGTAATTTGTTAAAATGAAGTATCAAAGTAAAATTATGTCATAGTTGAGCTTCTATTTCTCACTTTCATATTTGGCATAATAGATATTTTGCTCTCCCTGTTTGTCCATCTGCTTATATAGTTATTTATTTTTCTCAGTCCCTCTCTTTTTCATTTGAACCGTTTTAAAATGGACACATTTGGTCACATACATGTATGTACATTGCTGGGTACTTGTCAACTTCCCTTACTTATGCAGCAATATACCTTCATCACCTCCATACGGAGTTTACATCTCTCTGTTGATTCCATACGCAAGAGCATGCTCTACGTATGTACACTCTAAAACGAGGTAAGATATATGGACAAACAAATTGATGAAACAAGAATGTCAGCAGTCTCGTTTAAAGTCATCATTTTGTAAATTCTATAGTCCATACAATGACTTTGTCAGCAAATAATGATTTACGTTTTATTTTTCATACTGATTGTTAGGCCATTATCTATACACTGAATTGACGATGGATTTTTCCGCTGTTTTCCGATCATGAAAAGGTCATCGGCTGATCGGTCAGCAGGGAATGTTCACTCCTCTATGAGACCTGATCCTACCTCTGATGTTTCGGAGGTTCCTATTTGCTCGCATGGACTTTTGAGCTTGAATACTGTTCGGTATCTCCAGATATTGCATCTTAAGCTTATGTGTTACAATTATTTTTTTGTGGTCATATTATGATTTATAGATTTAACCAACTTTGAAGTATGTTAATCGAGCACGGATTTTAGTTGTAAGGTGGGTAAATCATCGTATTGACATAAAAAACAATATTCTAATATTAAATGATACAAATCTTTCTTCATGTTTTACACTGGCGAAGACACTAGCCAAATGCAATGAAAAATATTGTGAAAATAAACACAAAATGTATTAATTTGGAATTTCTTAATCTATTTAAGAGATGAAACATTACTGTTATACTTCGGGATTTTTGTTTGTTTCATAAAGAATAGGGTAACAAGTCTACCATTTCAATACTGCACAGAAGACAGAGCAGGCATATTAAAACAGAATTTCAATTATTTTAATTAAGATAGTTTGTAATAACGCCGATGTAAATTGAATACATGTAAATAAAATTAATACTTTAAAAACAATTTATAAAATTTTAACCCCTCTGTGTGGGAAAAATTTCGAATCATATTCGCGTGCTTAAAAAATTAAAACAAAAATTTCAAAATATGAATAATAAAGCGTAGTTGCAAGAAAAAAAGAATTTATTTGTTGTAGGTTTGTAGCATATCCGGAAAGAATGGGTAATAGAGTGAAAATTAATTGTAGCTATCAAATACTCTGTGACATAAAAATGAATCTGAATAATGACATCAATATAACTTGTTTTTTTGTTGTTTTTTTTTTTACAATAAATACAAGAAGAGAGGTAAAATTTGTGAAGACCCCGATACATTTTAACAGGTTTGTGAAAGTATTTCACTTTGTTGGGGGGGGTTGTCGTGATTTGGATGTAGTTTAAGTTAGTCTTCTTTCGAATGATTCCTGAGGCTTGTTCAATAGAGCGAGCACTGACGAACATTTCTATTGCAGGAATAAGGAATTTTGAGTAGCGCTCGCTCTTTCTTAACAGGCCTCTGGTGAACGAGATAGAGCATTATTCACTGTTGGGATCAGTGGATGCTATAAATAGAATATATCGGTTGACGAGACTTGTTTTTCATTGGATGCACTTTGATCTCTCGATCTTTAGTCACGTGTTCATTTTGGTGGGATTTTTCTGTTGTTCTTTTGTTCACAAGTCGCCATACTGGAAGTGAGTGTGATATGTTTCCGTTGAATCATTTGTCGTGTTTTAAAGTTGACATGGATTTTTGAATTCTTATACCGGGTGAGTTGTCTTGAAATGAATGCATTTTGTTCCATTTCGTAGCGCAAGTTTGATTTTTTTTTTGTTGTTCCAAACTTGTAAAACTGAGTTGATCAGGACTGTGAACACAGGACAGTTGGGCAAATGTTCAAAGATTTTTCCTTGTTTATCAGATGTACGTCCTGGACGATGTCGTGAAATGGGAAATGCCCAGTTGACGGTATCTCTTCATTCGAGCAGCCGTGTTTCTGCAGTCATCGGCAGGTAAGATCACGTGACAGTTACAAAGTGAAACTGTATTAGTAGTTATTGGCAGTTACTTGAAATATGAAGATCAGGCTCATCGGGAATCCTGGGGGCATATTTGATATTTTCAGTTGGGGGCACTATCAACCACCAAAAAATCTTTCACAAGCATGCAAAAAAGGTCATTGAGCATTTTAATTGAGGGGGCAATCTTTTCAATAGTACTACTACTTGTTTTCTATATATAGTATACTGTATGTTTTCTATAGTATAATATATGTTACATTTTGAATCTTCAATCGGACAAACACAAGAAAAAGATACAGATAAGTCTTTTTATCAAATTGATCGATGCATGTATCCATAAGATTCATTATCAGGTCCAGCACAATACCCCGATAAAGGTATATAGCTTGATAAAGCTATATAGCTTTATCAAGGTATTTAAAATACCTTGATCAAGGTATTTTATGTAATGAAAATTCCAAAAAATTCTTTAAAAATTAAATACTGAAAGTTGAGTTCTGTGTTTTTGTCAATGTGTCTACTCGTGCATGAAAAACAATGTGGTAGCAAAAAGAAAGCATAAAATAACGTCTTCTCACACGACACATTTTTATACTGATTTGTTTGTGTTTAAGTACTTTACATGCATCGGTGAATTTACTGACAACAACTCGGAACTCGACTTTCAGTAATCAATTTTTAAAGAATTTTTTTGAATTTTCATTAAATAAAATACCTTGATCAAGGTATTTTAAATACCTTGATAAAGCTATATAGCTTTATCTAGCTATATACCTTTATCGGGGTATTGTGCTGGACCTGATTATGTTTGATTACCAACTAAAATATTCAACACTGAACAAAATTTTAAACATTAATGAAAATTAGCCAAATTTCCAAGTTGCATCAATTTTTGCATGCTACGTTGAATTTCACAATGTCAAAAGCTCATATAAGATGTTCTAAATAATCTCCACAATTTAACAACAAATGAAAGTTGCTTTTTGAAATGTGTATAAAACCTTGTCACATATTTCTGCTTAGAGTCACTCCTCATTTGAAGGTCTATGTTCTTTTTGAGCTCATTCAGTATCTGTGGTCTAGGATTTTAGACCCTGTTCATTAAGAACTGGGCCCCTACAGAAAAGAGCCCAAATCTTGAGATTGTCAAATGCAAAGGTCAAACTCTTTCCTTTTATTATTGGAAATTTAAATACTAATTATAACTTCAAATTATATTTCAAAGTTCAATGTATGCTGAAAATGCTGATATTGCCAGCATCAATTTCTTAAAATGTCTATCAAACACTTTTCTTGGAAGTAATGCTACACTAAGAGACTCCATTTCACCGAATAAATCTCTGTTTCTTTAAAAGACTTTAGGCTTTCTGGAATACCGTGTCATTTATCAGACATTGCCTGTCCCTGCCCTTTAACCTTGTTACTAGCCTTCTGATAATAAGCATCCTAGAAAGCTTCTATTCTTTTGGAAAATTCATTTCAGCAACTTCTAAATGAATATTGGTAACATGAATTGAAAAAAAAACAGCTTTACAATTCAGCACTGAGTGGATAAGTTAAGTCCATTTAGAAAAATATTCAAATTATGACAACCGCGTTTATAGCACAATTAATCATTGTAAGACCAAGCTTTCCCTGACTTTTTCACATGGAACAAAAATGCAGGATTTGGTGTTTAAAATGATATATATATAGTTTGTAATAGAAGTATGATAGGTAAGTAAAATAATTAGATATAAAATGTAACATATATTATGAAACACCCTGTATATCAGCAAAATTATTGGGGGTGGCTTTCCTATATGGCCATGAAGATAGCAAAGAGTACACTATGGTCAGGCAAAAGAATCGATTACAGAGGTCTGTTATAATCACTAGATTTGACCACATACATTGAATTAGCTATATTTCTTTCTCTGGTTTATCCAAAATAGGTTGATTTAGCTATATATTTGCTCTAGTGTACATGTAAAAAAAAATTGTATCAGGCAACATCAATTTAAAGCAATATGAGCTGCAACTCTGATGTTGAAAATTTTTGTTGCATAATTGTAATTAACTATTTCAAGGACAAAGAAAAAGAATATTCATAAACTTTTGTTAGGCTCATACAATGTATTTGCAATTTGCAAAAGCACTTTTTATAAGCTGTGATAGAAGCAATATATTACATTTATATATAGGCCTAAGTATCAACATAACAATTCTTAAATAATTTTTTCATTACCTTGATGCAAATATAATAATTTAATTCTTTTCATATTCTTTTAAATATTTAAAGAAGTTTTTTTTTTTTCTTTAAAAGTTAAATATTTATTGTTAATTAACAAATTAACAGTACACATTATTACACACCCTGAACAAAATGAGGTGGGGATACCAATAAATTGTGTATGCGTGACTTCTTACTTTGCAAATTCTATATAAATGTTCTAATAATTATTCTTGAAAAATCTAGCCCTTCTCTTAAGTTTTACGATGTTGTAGATTTTTTTTTTATCAAAGCTAAGGGAGATCGTTATATATAACTTGATTATAAAAACATTTATCTATATGTGTTTATGCTATTTTTTCTTCATAATACTGACAAATTATCTTTTCCTTACACATTTTAACATGGCGTTTTTGCTATAAATAAATTTTAAAATGAGATAACTCTTAAAAAAAATTCACTGAATAAAAATACAAGAAAATACCCAAGAATCAAAATAAAAAACATCGGGGCGGGACATTTTGAGAGGGGCGGGCGGGGATGAGAATCTAAAGATTAATTTTATATGGCCTTATGCTCATACAATGTATTTGCAGTCTGAAGCACTTTTTATAAGCTGTGATAGAAGCAATATATTACAATATTGATTTCTTAAATAAAAATACTAGATTGTACAAAAGTCTTCCACTTTTATTACTTTGTTCTAGTCTAAAATCATAATAGGTTTAAATTATAAAAACATTTATCATAATAACACATTTTAACAGCTAAATAATCAAAAATGCAGCTCATATTGCTTTTACGGATCTGGTTTTAATTTTACTTATATGGAAATAATATATTTTTTGATGATTGATAATCATGTAGCAGGTATATATTTGTTTATTATAGTGTCATACAAGCATTTGATTTACATTTGTTATACATTTGATGTTATGGAAATTAACACTTTGTACTCTGTTCATAGGATCTATATGTCATTAAGTACAAACAAATTAAGACACATGATTCTTAAGGTAGGATTCTTCTCATATTTCTAATATCTAAAAATTAATGAAATTTCCACAGAATCAAGAAGACAATATCAGAAAGTGATAATATCAGTGAGATAAAATTTGACCGTTTTATATTAGAGGCAAGGTCAGGTCAAGGTCATAATCTTTTTACTTGACATTAAGAATAAAAAAATACTGTTGCTAATCATGTGATACCTACTTCTATTTCAGAAGTTTAAAGATTGTTCTTTTTGCATAAAAACATATTACTATATCGGGTCTATAGGATAATATTACCAAATTTACATAAATAATTTTACTAAACTGGATAAGGGCTAATCCGAATTTTCTCTGTTTTTCTTAATTTTTTAGGATATATTAGTTATTTTATATGCTTCCTATATTTAACTTTTTCTTGTTTTCACATATAATAAAGTAGTCTTGTAAATGTACAAAATGATACAAAAACAAAAAGTTTTGATTGTTTACTAAGAGAGAAAAAATACAAAAATTTTTATGGATTTTTTGCTCAAATCTGCACTTTGATAGGAAGCGTTTAAAAGCTAACAAAGTTCTAGTTTGTTTGAAAAATCATAATTATTTGACAAATTTTGAAAGTTTAGTCCCTCATTATTAATTTAACTTACATTTGAAAATTTCACCAAGTCTTCGATTGTGTAAAAATTTATAACTAAATTCATTGTTGACTATTATAATTTTGAGAGGCAGAAAAGAAAATATTTTCATATGCCACCATTCCGCCAAAAATATAGTCCCTGCTAGTTTTCAAACGCAGTTTACCATTTCTATTTAAAGTTGTACAATTGTGACAAGGAAAGAAAAATATGGTCTTTCAAATCCCTTAAACACCTCAGTATATAAGACATGTAAGCGAATATACTTTGAATGTTTCATCTAGTCAGAAACCAGAGAAGAATCCTACATTAATTGCCTTTATGGACAGTTAAACCTTTTTAATGTTTTTAAACAAACAAACTAGAGATCTATTTTTGTTGATTTTAAGCATGTTTCTCCTTTTGAAATTTTACTTTTTTAAAATTTTGCAAAGAATGATTGAAAAATTTCATATTCTGAAATAGGGGGTATGTGTGTTCAAAAGGCTGTTTTGTTAATTTTTTCTGGTCAACAATAATAAAATATGTGTTTTTGTTAACCTTAGATATAATTCTTTATAGGTTTAAAGAAAAAATGGCACATAAACAATTTAGATTTTGAGATTTATAAAAATAGAAATTTTCAAATATTCTCCTGGAAAATCAATTATTTTTGATTTTCACAAGTTTAAACATGAATTTGCTGTGATTTGGTGCCTAGGGAAATAAAATATGATATTAGACTTCTTTATGTTCAAGTTTGGCAACAAGATTGCCACTTCTCCTAAGTATTAAGAATAAAATTAAAAAATTGTGAACTTAGCTAGTGTAAAGATGTGTCAATCATACCCACCAAAATATTTGAAGTTTTAATAACTTTTAAATGAAATAAGATTTTTAATTTATTTTTGTGTGAAATGCTATTAAAATATGTAAGTCGTAATATTAGGCTTAAAAAAAAAGAAGTTTGTTTCCTGTAACATTCCCCAAAAATCAAAGGTCGGTAGGTCGGAATTTTTTTTTTTTTTTTTTTTGCTTATGAATGGTCAAACATCCCCGGACTGAAAATACCAGGTGTTATATTTACAGTGGACACCCAACATGGCATCCAAAATGGCTGCCGAGCGGCAGAAAACGAACTTCAGAAAGTTGTAGGGGGAAACTGTTGTTACAATAATGATTAGTCTTTATATTTAAGGTAAATGTACACTAAGTTGGCACATTTTATGTCTCAAATTAAGCTACAAGCTATTTTTTTAATTCAATAAATGGAATCAGCTGATTGATCAAATGAAGTTTTGCCATTTGTCAGAAAAAAAAATCCACCCGGGGATAATTTGAATGGGTCATTCGGGTTACAGGAAACAAACATATTTTTTTTTTAGGCCTTATACAGAAAATATTAATTTCAAACCTCTGTCCATACACCTTTAACATTAAGACATAATGACATGAACTTTGACTTTGCCATAACAAATATAATTGTCTATCATCAACATATTGCGTAAGCGGCCATTTTTTTTTTTGTGTTTTTGACCTTTAAGTGGGGCTTAAAAATAGATGTGCATCCCGATCTCGACCTTTTTGTAAAATTTGAATTATGCTCAATTTTTTTCAAACAGTCATCTGGACTGACATTTTCTTAAATGCTATCAGTCCAGAGAAAGTTTTACCAGCTTTGCCTACCAGACTAGCTTCGGAAGCTGGATCTGACCTACTTTTTCAGATGAGTCATGAACAGGTCAATGTTTTGGTACAGCTCTCATTTCTAAGTAACTATGAGCCCTTTTGATGACCAAACTTGCATGGATGATACATCTAAGGATGTACACTTTAGATGCTGGATCTGACCTACATTTTCCGAATGAGTGAACAGGTTAATGTTTTGGTTCATGTCCCATTTCCAAGTAACTCGAGGACTCAAACTTTATTGCACTAAGGTTGCACACTGATAGACTTAAATTGCTTCGGATGCTGGATCCCACATACATTTTCCAGATAATGGACCAGGCAAAAGTTATGGGTGCAAGTTTAACACCAAGAAACTATAAGGCCTATATTAATCAAATTTGCATAAATGATACATCAAAGGATGAACAATCTCAAACTTGCTTCAGATGCTTGATTTGAATTACATTTTCTTGATGGGTGCCTAGTTTTAAGTTTTTGGATAAGTCTATTTCTAAGCAACTGCAAGCCGTATCAGATCAAAATTGCATAAATTTTGCATTTTGGGATGTAACTTCTAGAATGTTAATTGCGGGACTTTGCCTTACTTAAAGACAACTTTCGTTGAGGTGAACTTTGATCTCTGATTACTTAATAGTATGTTTTCATCTCCTTCCCAATTCTCTAACAAAGTGTTTTCTTTGTTAATTTGTTTGTTTGCCTTTTTTCACCTTATTCCTTCTTCTCAATTTCCCAGCACTTCATTATGAAGTTGAAGTAATAAGGACTTGGAGAAGGAAGGGCAAAATGAATTGGAACAGCATGCAAACAACACTGGAATGGATTTCTTTGTTCTCTCTTTGCAGAGACTTCATTGTTGGAGATGGTATTACAAAGACTTGGAGGAGGCTGGGCATATAGGATTGGAACAGCATGCCAACAATGCTGGAGTGGAGGTATTGCTAAGTCGTTAAGGAAAAGCAGAGGTGAGTTGGTTTCATTATCATTTGTGCACTCTTACTAATTAGTACTAACATTTCCCTCCCCTCCCCCACTCTCAACACATTTTTTGTAGTAGTTCTTTCCTTTTCTTTTTTGTTCTGTTGTTGTTTTTTCTTTGTCTAATCTTCTCTGTTCTCTCTTTGCCGGGATGTCATCGTTGGAGATGGTGCACTTGGAGGCTGCTGGCTCTTCATCGTTGGAGGAGGCTGGGCATATTGGATTGGAACAGCATGCCAACAACGCTGGAGTGGAGGTATTGCTTAGTTGTTAAGGAAAAGCAGAGGTGAGTTGGTTTCATTATCATTTTTGCACTCTTACTAATTAGTACTAACATTTCCCTCCCCTCCCCCACTCTCAACACATTTTTTGTAGTAGTTCTTTCTTTTTGTTTTTTGTTTTGTTGTTTTTTCTTTGTCTAATCTTCTCTGTTCTCTCTTTGCCGGGATGTCATCGTTGGAGATGGTGCACTTGGAGGCTGCTGGCTCTTCATCGTTGGAGGAGGCTGGGCATATTGGATTGGAACAGCATGCCAACAACGCTGGAGTGGAGGTATTGCTTAGTTGTTAAGGAAAAGCAGAGGTGAGTTGGTTTCATTATCATTTTTGCACTCTTACTAATTAGTACTAACATTTCCCTCCCCTCCCCACTCTCAACACATTTTTTGTAGTAGTTCTTTCCTTTTGTTTTTTGTTCTGTTGTTTTTTCTTTGTCTAATCTTCTCTGTTCTCTCTTTGCCGGAATGTCATCGTTGGAGATGGTGCACTTGGAGGCTGCTGGCTCTTCATCGTTGGAGGACGCTGGGCATATTGGATTGGAACAGCATGCCAACAACGCTGGAATGGAGGTATTGCTTAGTTGTTAAGGAAAAGCAGAGGTGAGTTGGTTTCATTATCATTTTTGCACTCTTACTAATTAGTACTAACATTTCCCTCTCCTCCCCCACTCTCAACACATTTTTTTGTAGTAGTAGTTCTTTCCTTTTGTTTTTTTGTTCTGTTGTTTTTTCTTTGTCTAATCTTCTCTGTTCTCTCTTTGCCGGGATGTCATCGTTGGAGATGGTGCACTTGGAGGCTGCTGGCTCTTCATCGTTGGAGGAGGCTGGGCATATTGGATTGGAACAGCATGCCAACAACGCTGGAATGGAGGTATTGCTTAGTTGTTAAGGAAAAGCAGAGGTGAGTTGGTTTCATTATCATTTTTGCACTCTTACTAATTAGTACTAACATTTCCCTCCCCTCCCCCACTCTCAACACATTTTTTGTAGTAGTTCTTTCCTTTTGTTTTTTGTTCTGTTGTTTTTTCTTTGTCTAATCTTCTCTGTTCTCTCTTTGCCGGGATGTCATCGTTGGAGATGGTGCACTTGGAGGCTGCTGGCTCTTCATCGTTGGAGGAGGCTGGGCATATTGGATTGGAACAGCATGCCAACAACGCTGGAATGGAGGTATTGCTTAGTTGTTAAGGAAAAGCAGAGGTGAGTTGGTTTCATTATCATTTTTGCACTCTTACTAATTAGTACTAACATTTCCCTCCCCTTCCCCTCTCAACACATTTTTTGTAGTAGTAGTTTTATACTTTTGTTTTTTGTTCTGTTGTTTTTTTCTTTGTCTAATCTTCTCTGTTCTCTCTTTGCCGGAATGTCATCGTTGGAGATGGTGCACTTGGAGGCTGCTGGCTCTTTATCGTTGGAGGAGGCTGGGCATATTGGATTGGAACAGCATGCCAACAACGCTGGAGTGGAGGTATTGCTTAGTTGTTAAGGAAAAGCAGAGGTGAGTTGGTTTCATTATCATTTTTGCACTCTTACTAATTAGTACTAACATTTCCCTCCCCTCCCCCACTCTCAACACATTTTTTGTAGTAGTTCTTTCCTTTTGTTTTTTGTTCTGTTGTTTTTTCTTTGTCTAATCTTCTCTGTTCTCTCTTTGCCGGGATGTCATCGTTGGAGATGGTGCACTTGGAGGCTGCTGGCTCTTCATCGTTGGAGGAGGCTGGGCATATTGGATTGGAACAGCATGCCAACAACGCTGGAATGGAGGTATTGCTTAGTTGTTAAGGAAAAGCAGAGGTGAGTTGGTTTCATTATAATTTGTGCACTCTTACTAATTAGTACTAACATTTTCCTCCCATCTCCCACTCTCAACACATTTTTTTGTAGTAGTAGTTCTTTCCTTTTGTTTTTTTGTTTTGTTGTTTTTTCTTTGTCTAATCTTCTCTGTTCTCTCTTTGCCGGAATGTCATCGTTGGAGATGGTGCACTTGGAGGCTGCTGGCTCTTCATCGTTGGAGGAGGCTGGGCATATTGGATTGGAACAGCATGCCAACAACGCTGGAATGGAGGTATTGCTTAGTTGTTAAGGAAAAGCAGAGGTGAGTTGGTTTCATTATCATTTTTGCACTCTTACTAATTAGTACTAACATTTCCCTCCCCTCCCCCACTCTCAACACATTTTTTGTAGTAGTAGTTCTTTCCTTTTGTTTTTTTTGTTCTGTTGTTTTTTCTTTGTCTAATCTTCTCTGTTCTCTCTTTGCCGGGTGCACTTGGAGGCTGCTGGCTCTTCATCGTTGGAGGAGGCTGGGCATATTGGATTGGAACAGCATGCCAACAACGCTGGAATGGAGGTATTGCTTAGTTGTTAAGGAAAAGCAGAGGTGAGTTGGTTTCATTATCATTTTTGCACTCTTACTAATTAGTACTAACATTTCCCTCCCCTTCCCCTCTCAACACATTTTTTGTAGTAGTAGTTCTTTCCTTTTGTTTTTTTTGTTCTGTTGTTTTTTCTTTGTCTAATCTTCTCTGTTCTCTCTTTGCCGGGATGTCATCGTTGGAGATGGTGCACTTGGAGGGGGATGGTTCTTCATCATTAGAGGACTTGGAGGAGGCTGGGCATATTGGATTGGAACAGCATGCCAACAACGCTGGAGTGGAGGTTTTTTTGTATTTCTTTGATGTTACGTCTATTTGTTATTTTAGCTCTTACTTTTTGGTTTATATTTTGTTTCCTTTGTTAGTATTTGTTGTTATTTGTTCATTAGGTTTTTATTATAATTGTTATTTGTTTATTGAGTTGTTATTATAGTTTTTTGTTTGTGAGGGTTGTAAAAAGTGTTAATTTTCATGTTTTATTTGTTAATTGTTACCTTATGTTTTTAATGTCTTTATTAGTTGACATTGTTATGAGCTTCAGTTATTTGTTATTGAGGCAGTCATGAGTTTTACTAAGGAGCTTAAGTTATTTCCTGTTGTTGTGATTTTTTATTATTTGTTATTGTTATGAGTGTTAATTAGTTGTTATTGTTATGAGCTTTAATTAGTTGTTATGAGTTAAGTTATTTGTTATAGTTATGTGTTTTAGTTATTTGCTTTAGTTGTGATTTTTAATTATTTGTTTTGATAGTTATGAAATTTTGTTAATTATTATTGTTGTGATTTTTATTTGATGTTACTTTTATTATTCCTAATAAGAAATTGTCTTATGTTCATTGTTGCATTGTGCATTAGCATCAACATTAGCCATGTTTGATAATGAGGAAACAGTGTGTTTCACCCAAAGCACCTGTCCTAATGAGGGCCTTATTACAGTAAAACTCGATTGTAATGAAGTCACTGGGACCTATGACATTACTTCGCTATATCCATAATTTGTTATATCCGCGTAATGATTTTAGTAAAATTTATATAGCTAGGGATTCAAGATAACTGCTATATTTGTGAATTCACAATATCTGTGTTTGTACCAAACAAGTTTTACTCAGTATCTATTATTTCAGCTCTATTTTAAAATTTTGTTAGTATTTTATAGGTGGACAATTCACTAAAGAAGAAGAGAAATAAGCCAAATTCTAAACCATCATTGATAAGGTAAGATAGAAAATATTGAATTGATAATAATTGAAAAATACAGTAAAACTTGGTTAAAACGAAGTCACAGGGACCTATGAAATTACTTCACTATATCCATAATTTGTTATATCCGTATAAGGAATTCATTAAATTTATTAAGCCCTGAGATTCAAGATAATTTCGCTATAACCGTGAATTGGCAACATCCTTGTTTGTACTAAACAAGTTTTGCTGTATATAGAAAAATGAAATGAAGTATTATTGTTAGATTATAGATTTATAATGTTCCATTTCAAATCAATAATATACGACCAAACTTCATAGTAATCACCTTTATACAGCAGAGATCTTTCTTAGGTGGTCATTTTATTTTTTTCAATGAAATATCCTATAAAACTTTATTATACGTGGTCACCTTTATTATGTGTTCATTTTAAACAAATCAAAGACCAAAAACTTAGGAACAGAATAAAAATGTAAATCTAAGAAATTAAATAAATGAAATCTTAGTTGAAAGGGACTGACTAGGGTATTTTAGTGTAAAATGCATGCAGTGAAATAAAGCTGTTGATATTTTTAGCACATGCTCCCAACTGGCCTTGGTGGAAACAGCAGATGCACTCCACTTGACTTGGTGGAAACAGCAGATGCACCCAACTGGCCTTTGTGGAAACAGCAAATACACTACACTGGGCTTGGTGGAAAGAGCAGATGCACTCCACTGGACATGGTGGAAACAGCAGATGCACCCAACTGGCCTTTGTGTAAACAGCAACTTGGTGGATACAGAAGATGGACCCAAGAGGACATGGTGGATACAACTGGAGGAGACTTGCCTGATGATGTTGACCTTCCAAACAAGACATATCAAACGAGATAATGACACTGATCAGGTACATGTGTATGAGATAATCACAAATATTATACTTTCATGTAAATTAGTTGAATCTGATTGGTGGAGAAACATCTGTTAAAAAACACTATTACCTGCTGAATAATGAAGCCATGCCCTCAAGCATAGCAACAGTCAACATTGCTTGACGACGGGTGCTATTCCCAAAAACAGCGACTGCACAGAATTTATGCATGCACGGTTCACTGTGAACTGTGGTATTTGTGAACACGGTTCACAAATACATATGTATTTGTATAAAACATTCAGTATAATATACACTCAACTGCATGCAATATTTATATATTATAGATCATTTAATTAACCATTTCAAATTTACTAGCTGACTTTTTATTTTTAGCCTGACTTATTTTTAGCTCTACTGGTCAGAGACAAGAAAGCTTGTGACTGTAAACAAGGGCATGACATGGTGGAAACAGCTGGAGGAGAAAGGGCCATTGGATGCTAATCTTCCAAGATGTGGAAACAGCAGATGTCCTCAACAAGACATGTGTAACAGCAGAAGCACCCAACTGGACCTTGATAGAAACAACTTTATTATGCATTGCCAGTACTTGCTGATCTTCCAAGATGTGGAAACAGCAAATGCATCCAACAGTACATGGTGAAAACAGTAGATGAACCCAAAAGGACCTGATAGAAACAACTGGAGGATGAATAGCCAAAGGATGCTGATCTGACATTTATCAGGTATGTGACATTATCATAATCTAAGATCATTTTATTAACAAAGTCAAATTAACTAGCTGGCTAAAAGTTTAGCTGGTCTTATTTCTTAAAGTCAGCAATAGCTGAATTTTGTTATGGTGTTCAGCTAGATAAACCAACTCTACACCAATATTGAATTTTTGCTTAATAATATAAAACATATATGTTTAACCACTGTTGAGACAACATAACAATTATTTAAAAAGTTAAATGAGGATTTTCCTTAGAAACTTCAGTGGTGTATTTTCTCCATTTATTTTCTTCTGACTTTTACTGCAGCTGCAACCAACAGAACCTTGTGGAAACAACTGGAATAGACAAGCTTGATGAATCTCTTTGAAGATGGGAAAACAGCAAATACATCAGAAAGGACTTAGTGAAATAAATCTTGAGGAGGCAAGGCCATTATGAATCTTGATGGACAATGATTTTCCAATATGTGAAAACACCAGCTACACCCAAAAGGAATTGGTGGAAAGATGGGAAAACGGCAAATACTTCTAAAAAGACTTAGTGAAATAAATCTTGAGGAGCCAAGGCCATTATGAATCTTGAGGCAAACTTGATGGACAATGATAATCCTATATGTGAAAACACCAGCTACACCCAAAAGGAATTGGTGGAAACAATAAACACAGACAAGCTTGATGGACAATGATCTTCAAAATGTAGATGTTCCCAACAAGACTTGGTGGAAACACCCGGAGGACAATTTATGCCTGATGGATGTTGACTTTGTCACCAAGACATACCACTGTGAATAGCTGATACTGATCAGGTATATGACATTATCATATTCCAAATCATCTTATTTTTTTATATTAAGCAAGGTCAAGGTAAATGCAATTCACATATTGAATATGATTTTTTTAATATTCTATGCCCGCCTTGTTCCCCCATCTTCTTTCACATTTTGTGTTGTTGTTGCATGGTACAGTGGTATTTAAGAGAATCTGCTATAGAGTAGCATAGTATAAAGGAGTTGATCCTACCGTTGCGGGTTCGATTCCCACTGTGGGACAAGAAAACCAGTCTTTTACTGAGATCATATAAACTGTGGTGCCATATTGCAGTAGGTGCAAAAAAAAATCCCCCACTGCTCTATAGCCTTAATACCAAGACGGTATAGGTCTGCATTTGTAGCCCTCCCATGAAAAATGTTGCATTGCTATATGAGTGAAAATTTCTCAAGAGGGGCTGTCTGCTCGCAAAAAATTTATTCTTGTGTATATTTGAATTATTAATGTTTATATACAACAGAAACAACAGCTAGCGAAAATGTTGTTTTGCTAATTAATGCCAAATAGCTATGTCACTAAACTAAGGTGTGAAAATATGGTGATCTACAGTACTGTATTGATTTTTGCTTTTTCCTAGCCTTAGAGCTCAGGTGAGCAATGTAGCATATAGGTCTCTTCTTAATTTTTTTATTCAAACCTGACAATTACCTCTTGCCTATTGTTCATTTACAGAAAATCAAAGGAACTTTTAGAAGGAACATCCTTGAGATCATGTGTGTGGATGAAGAAGCAGGAATTAATTAATGATTAATCCACAAATTAATTAATGATTAATCCACACCTTTAAAGCACTGATATAAATCCATTTTAGTAACAATGTTTTTTTCAAAGACTATTTTAAAAATGTAAATTTTTGTAAAGGGTGTCCGAATTATGTCAGGGTATGGGGTCGCCCATTCGGACACGTGGGTTCTCTACGGGTACTCCGTCTTCCTCCCACACTGACCCCAGCTTTCTCTTTCTTCTTCATTAGCTATATATTCATATTGTTAAGATGAAGTAGTTGAAGGCTAGTTGTAAGTAGGCTTTATCGATACCCTGGGGCATTACTGGTTGGAACTTAAGTTCCTTGGCCGCTACGGTAGCCAGGCTGGCCCGGGGAGGAGAAGCTGAAAGGGACTAGTTGGAGGCTGCTTTGTCTTTAATTATCTTTTCATTATTATGCCAATGAGAAAATGGTTCATTATTGTAATTGTTTTGATGAAGTTAAATATGTTTCAGCTGATGTAATGATTGTTTAATAGGACATAAGTATTCATAGAATGTGTAAATTCTGTCAGCTGTTGTAGAAAGAATAATTTGTATAGTCACCTTTTCGTTATTAGCTTATAGTGAAATTGAATGCTATATATATACTGATGTGACTAAATATGCAGTGAAAGAAATGAATATAAAATTGTAAAATTGCATTTGAAAACGTAAAATAGTGATTTGCGTCAATGACAAATGTTAAATTGCTGGTGATTTGTAAATGTTAATTTGTGATTTGTTAATGTTAAATCAATGATTTAAAATGTTAAATTGTGATTGTTTAATGCAATTGTAAATTGTTGATGTGAAAATGTGAATTGTCGTGTTGAATTTTGAATTGTAAATTTGAAATTATTTTTATCTCATTGGCAAGTTTTGTGCCAAAAAAAAAAAAAAACAAGCAAAAAAAAAAAGAAAATTAAAACAAAAAAAAAAAAAAAAAAAAAAAAAAAAAAAAAAAAAAAAAAAGAAAAAAAAAAAAAAAAAAAAAACGAAACAAAAAAAAAAAAAAACAAAAAAACAAAAAAAAAAAAAAAAAAAAACAAAAAAAAAAAAAAAAAAAAAAAAAAGAAAAAAGTGAGAGCAAAAGAACAAAAAAAAATGAAAAAAAAGGCACAAAACTTTTAATGCTGCCTGCTTGAATTAACATGTTATTTCAAGCAGAAGGTTCCAAGCCCTTAAAAGCAGAGGAGAAGTTTTAGTGTTTATATGTACATTACTGAATGTACGTACTATGGAGTGCTAATTTAATGAACACTCAAATGATCAAACTTTTAAAAAATCATTGTAAAATATCAGTTCATCTGGTATGTACAATGCATCAATTATCTTATCAAACAATTTCTAGCAAATAGTATCTTCAATAATCTAGCAGTGTTTTGCTGAAATGAATGCAAAATCATTATTTTCATATGCAACTTAATTTGTTGATCCTTCAAACGAATATTAACACTTTTGAGTTGATGCCTACAAGTTGAAAAAAAAACTCTTATTCTCATATTCAAACTAGTTTTAGTTGTAATTCTTTTCCACAATTATTTTAAAAAGGGGACATAGATTTGGAGTTCATATTTTCTGAACATAATACATATTTCATAACTCACATGTTACTATAGCATAGCATTTCCAATAAAAGATATATTTTTAACTACCAATTTTGGGACTCATTTGATTCACACATCCTTGCACTTTCAGAAAGTGCCATACACTTTATACCTAATACTGAAGAAAAGTAGAAATTTTGTTGTGTATTTTTAAAAAAAATATTAAACCTATAAAATAATCCAAAAAATTCAGGGTAGGGGCATCTGAGTGTTTGACAAACACTTCTTGTTTCATTTTGCTTATAGTAAATGAACATAAGACAGTGGACATCCATGTTCATCTCTACATGTAATTTTAGATTTTCCCGGTATAGATATTGTAGAGTTACTTTTTTCCACGGGGTCATAATTCCGTGCAATCTCAATTTCTGTTTCATCCGTGAGTTTAGAATTATGCCACTATATGCCTTACATTTATATAAGTACACTTGGACAAATTTACTCGGAAAATGTGTGACTGTGTAAATTAATACCATGTGGAAAAATGTATTTCTACAGTATCTGAATTCCATGTGAAGCATTCATACCCCTCAATGTTTGGCCAACTTACATACTTCAAGCTATGATTTGAAAAATATGATTCTGCACCATACAGGGATAATAAAATCTATCTTTTCTTTGGTGGAGAAAATTGATTTTTCATGAAAATGTGTTATGCCTTTAAATTGACAAAACTACTTTGTTACAGACCACTGTGAGGATGTGCAAATTGTCATTGACAAGCTCCTCAGGAGTTATCAAGTGATATCTGAGGACCAGCACAAGGACTTTCATGCGGGGCTCATACAATCTACCACAGTACCTAGAAATATATTCAAGGTTCAAAATGTTGCTGAACTGCAAGGCTGTCATATCATAGGTTCACAAAGATTTTTTGATTTATATTGTATCTACTTTTGTAATGCATACACTATAGATTGAACAATGATGTGTTCATAATTTTACATTAGAAATATATAATAATTATACACTTCTTCAAGAAAAGGGAGGGCATACTGCTTTGCTGCTGCCTGTTGGTAGCAGTCAGTTTGTCGGTCCACCAAGTAGCATACCGGTTCACTTTCTTCGCAGCAGTTGCACATACTGGAATGAAATTTGATATACAGATTTTTCATAAAAATGTCTAAGTCAAGTTTTGTTTCGAGTACGATCAACCTATTGATGACACATTTGGAGGAGGTAGCATAATTGTTTTACAAACATCTCTTGTTTTATATAATGTTCATTGTCCTAATTTTTTTTTTCATTTTATTCACAGATTCCTGTCTCAATTCAATGAAATAAATTGAAGTTAAACAGCATGGTTTATGCCTTAAAGATGCACATGAGGGTGCCTCCTACATGAAGTAATTTAATCACAGTCCTGATATTTGGTTTCTGAACAGATGAAGGACCTCTTGACATTTCTGGAGTCAACATTCTTTCTAGTTCCTCCATAATTGCAGCAGGAGAAGAGATAAATGATCTTTGCTTCAAGGTATGGATATAATTCATGTTGTTATACTATATAACAGAGACAAACGTTACAAGTTTTAAAAAGCTCTATATTTTTTAAAATGCTTCCAACCCATTAAAAATAGGGAAAGAGGGTTATTGTGAATATGGTCAAGGTAAAGTGATTGTCATGGTTCTGGTGTATAAGAGTGGCACGCTATTGATAATTTAATAAAAATAAAAATTATATGTTTTTAGGTCACCTGAGTAAACTCAGGTGACCTATTGCTATCTGTTTTTGTCCGTCGTCGTGCATCGTGTGATAACATTTGAACATTTTCAGCTTCTTCTCTGCAACCACTCAACCAATTTCCACCAAATTTTACATAAAGCATTTATGGGTGAATTGTTTCAAAAATTGTAAGAATGTCATGGTCCCTGCCCCCCTTATCCTGAGGGGTGGGGCCAAAACCACTAAAATTAGTGCAATCTTTAAAAATCTTTTTCTTTACTCCTGGACATCAAGCAGTCAAACTGTTAGCATGAATATAATGACCAAAGAGTTCTCTATTTAAAACTGTGAAATTCATACCCCAGGGTAGTTTGTGCTAGGGTGGTGCTCATAATTACACATTATATAGTGAAAAGCATTATTTCTTTAAAAATCTTCTTCTCTGCTCCTGGGTATTATATAAACTAACTAAGTACATAGTTATCATGAGGAAGAATGCCTTTTGCAAAATTGTGAATTTTATGGCTCCAGGGTCGGGGGTTCTAGTGGTAGGGCAGGGCTCTATTGCTTATATAGTGAAAATGGAATATTTCTTTAAAATTCTTCTTCTCTGCTCTTGTTATATTAAATAAACTAACCAAGTACATATTTATGATGAGGAAGAATGCCTTTTACAAAATTGTGAATTTTATGGCCCCAGTGTCAGGGGTTCATGCTAGGCGGGGCTCCTAATGAATTATATAGTGAAAATCCTGATATTTCTTAAAAAATCCTCTTCTCTGCTCCTGTATATTAGATAAACTAGCCAAATACATATTTATGATGAGGAAGAATGCCTTTTGCAAAATAGTGAATTTTATGGTCCCAGGGTCAGGGGTTCTAGTGTTAGGGCAGGGCTCTATTGATTATATAGAGAAAATGCAGAAATTGTTTGAAAACCTTTTTCTCTGCTCTATATTTATTAAAATGAACTACCTATATAAAAATGATGAGCAAGGGCCATTCTTGTGAATTGTGTAAAGTGATTGTCATGGTTCTGGTGTATAAGGGTGGGGGGTACTCTACTTATATAATGGTAAAAATTAATTGATTGACATGTTTTTGTATTAATAAAATATTTTTGATAAGCAAGGGAGCCTTGTCCTGAAAATTGTGATGATGATTCCAAACTTTGCAGTGTCCAATGTGTGAATTACATCAAAATCATTTTGTAAATATTACCTGAAAAATTCAGAAATAGGCAACTATGATCAGACTTTCTAAGGGTTTCAAGAACCAAACTCAACTTACAAGTGTTTTGTTAACATTCCTTACATTAATGGTTTTTTTCAAAATTCATGAATGCCATGACATCTAGTTTAAAACATGAAACAAAGTCAATCGTTGTAACAGTTGTTGCATGATCTCAGGTGACCTATAAGGCCCATGGGCCTCTTGTTGCTAATATACACAGGGCTTGGGGTGTAAAGTATTGACAAGGATGATGATCCCAAACCTTTCATTCCAACATATGAATTAGCATCAAAATCAATTTGTAAATAAATACCTGAAAAATTAGTTGCTTAGGTAATATGACCCAGACTTTCTAAGAAACATTATCAAGACTACCAAGGTACACAACTTACAAGGTAACAGTTGTAACACCTCAGCATGTGAGATTTGAAAAAAATGCTATAGAACAAGGTTCTTCATAAAATTCACAAAATGGTTCATGGTGACCTCAATTGACACAATAAGGCCCAAAAATTTCCTTTGTCAAGTTTTGAAGATCGTAGTGGCATCATAATGTCCAAGATAGCATTAAAATTAATCTTTGAAACCAAAATGGCGTATAAATAAGCGAAATGTTCGAGTTACAAACAAAGGAGAACTATAAACAATTATTAGGAATGTTTGGTTGTGGACCTTGGTGTCAAAAGCGAAAGAATAATATGTTAGGACCCAAACATGAGGTACCAAATATAGTAATATTATAGGTTCAACAGTTATTAAAAAGGTTGACAACAGACAAACAGATAAATAGACAAACAGATGGGACAAAACAATATACGCCTCAGACCTATCGATCCAGGCGCATAATTAATACCTGCAAAAATTTTTAAAGTTTTTTCCTATATATGTAAAACTTTCATTTCCTAGTGTGGCCCTGCCCAACCCCCCGGGGGTCATGATATGAACAATATAGAATCAATGCTTCCCAAGGGTGCTTTCACATAAGTTTTAGTTTTTCTGGTCCAGTGGTTTTTGAGAAGTTTTTAAAAAAAAATTCCAATACTTTTCTATGTAAAACTTTGATTCCCTATTGTGGCCCCGCCCAACCCCCAGGGGTCATGGTTTGAACAATTTAAAATCTACACTATCCCAGGATGCTTCCACATAAGTTTCAGCTTTTCGGGCCCAGTGGTTCTTGAGAAGAAGATTTTAAAAATCTTTTTCCTATATATTTCTATGTAAAACTTTGATTCCCTATTGTAGCCCCACCCAACACCCGAGGGTCATGATTTGAACAATTTGGAATCTACACTACCCCGGGATGCTTTCACATAAGCTTCAGCTTCACTGGCTCAATGTTTCTTGATAAGAAGAATTTTTTAAAGACACCACCCTAATTTTGTCTTTTCTTGATTATTCCCCCCAATGACAGGACTTGGCCCTTTATTTTAACATTATTTACTCCCCTTCATCCAAGGATGCTTTGTACTAAGTTTGGTTAAAATTAGCCCAGTGGTTCTTGAGAAGAAGTCAAAAATGTGAAAAGTTTACAGATGGATGGACAGACAGACGAACGACAGAAAAAATGTGATCAGAAAAGCTCATTTGAGCCTTTGACTAGGTGAGCTAAAAAGTACATCACTATGAACTATAAGGTCCTGAGATGCATCAACTGACAAGATTTGATAATCCTAGTCCTTATAATGGGTAAAATATCTTTAACAAATCATCAATTTAAGTCAGCTATGAAGTAGATTTGGATATATGGCCTTTATTAAAAACTAGATTTTTACTGTGAGCAATGAGCTCACTAAATGGAAATACCCCCCCCCCCCAATGTGGTTATAATGGCAAAGTCCATGTTTTGCTGTGGCCGGGAAACCCAAAATATGTGTCAGATCAAAAAGTAAAATAGGAGATGCACAATCGCAAGATTCTGTGAAAGTTTCATTAAATTTCACTCAGTGGTATAGAAGAGTTACGGATAAGAGATGGATACCCCAAAGCGTTACAGACAGATGGACGAACGTACAGACAAACGGACATACCGATTACAGTATATCCTCCCACTTTTCAAGCTGGGTATAAAAACACACCACATAAATGGCCATAGATGACTTCTCGAAGCCTTCTGCTCAGAAGAGCTAATAATGGTGATATTTCATTTGATAATTTAGGTACCATGATTTGGTACTACATGTTTGGCATACACTATTGATTTCATTGCCTATGAATATGGCAAGAAAAACATAATCTAAATATACTTAAAAGATTAAGTACACTTGTATATTTATTATAAAACAAAATCATTAGATCTCAACAAACAAACAGTGATATGAACTTCATTATAAAGATTCTGTTTACTTTTACATTGATTTTACGTCTATACTGTATACATGAATTCTCACAACAAAATGGTCAAGAACTGTCTGTCCGTCTGTCTGTGCAATCGTGTCCGGTCCATATCTTTCTTACAGAGGGACATTAGAATCTACTACTCCACACAAAGATTGCCCATGACCTAAGGGTGTGTCATGACCTTGACCCAAGGTCATTTGGGGAACTTCAAGGTCACTGGAAGAAAAATTTCATAATTCGTTTCCGGTCCATATCTTTCTGATAAATAAACTTGGTAGGTTGTCATTTCAAACCAAGATTGCCCATGACCCAAGGGTATGTCATGACCTTGACCCAAGGTCATTTGGGAAAGTTCAAGGTCACTGGAAGAAAAATTTCAGAATTCGTGTCCGGTCCATATCTTTCTTATGAATAAACTTGGTAGATTCTCATTTCACACAAAGATTGCCCATGACCAAGGGTCGGTCATGACCTTGACCCAAGGTCATTTGGGGAACTTGAATGTCACTGGAAGAAAAATTTCAGAATTTGTGTCCAGTCCATATCTTTCTTATGGATTAACTTGGTAGGTTCTCATTTCACACAAAGATTGCCCATGACCTAAGGGTGTGTCATGACCTTGACCCAAGGTCATTTGGGGAAGTTCAAGGTCACTGGAAGAAAAATTTCAGAATTTGTGTCTGGTCCATATCTTTCTTATGGATAAACTTGGTAGGTTCTCATTTCACACAAAGATAGCCCATGACCCAAGGATGTGTCATGACCTTGACACAAGGTCATTTGGGGAACTTCAAGGTCATTGGAAGAAAAATTTCATCATTCGTGTTTGGTCCATATCTTTCTTATGGATAAACTTGGTAGGTTCTCATTTCACACAAAGATTGCCCATGACCTAAGGGTGTGTCATGACCTTGACCCCAGGTCATTTTGGGAAGTTCAAGGTCATTGGAATTTGGAAGTAAAATTCATAATTTGTGTCAGGTCCATATCTTTCTTATGGATAAACTTGGTAGTTTCTCATTTCACACAAAGACTGTCCATGACCCAAGGGTGTGTCATGACCTTGACCCAAGGTCATTTGGGGAAGTTCAAGGTCACTGGAAGAAAAAAATCATAATTCTTGTCCTGGCGATATCTTTCTTATGGATAAACTTGGTAGGTTGTCATTTCACACAAACATTGTCCATGACCTAAGGGTGTGTCATGACCTTAACCCAAGGTCATTTGGGGAACTTCAAGGTCACTGGAAGAAAAAATTCATAATTCATGTTTGATACATATCTTTATTATGGAAAAACTTGCTTTTGAAAAACTCAGCGGGGGGTATTTTGTCCCGTTTGGAGAGTTCTAGTTTGTATTTAATCATAAACTACAAGTTACTGTGAGCACTGAAGTTACAACTGACCCCCCCCCCCCCCTTCCTACATAAAGTGTAATGGCAAATTGCATCTCCAGGCAGTAAATGAGATTCTGTAGAAGCTCCATCATTGAATTTCATTTAGGTATTTTATAATGATTTGTGTTAACAGAGTGAATACCTCTCCTCCATTATATCAAAATAAGATGTGCACAATGAAACAATGTAGTATTCTGTTCAAGTTTAAATTATACTTAATGACATAGAGGAGTGGGTATGAAGAATTGTGTGACCCCAGTGGCGGATTAAAGGGGGGCGCACCCGGCGCCCCCCCCCCCCTAAAATTGTCAAAGTTAATGTAAATCACAGAAAATGTTAATATGTCTACTTGGTAGACCTTATTTTTACCCTACAAAATCTCTAGAACCTTGGAGCTTCTGGGGCCTCAAGGCGCCCCCCAGACCCCTTGCCTACTTTTGGCACCCCCTCTAACTTCAATTTCTGGATCCGCGCCTGTACCCCAACATAACAGAGAGAATGGCTTGATCCATGTTTTGCTATGGGAAAACCCTAATATGTTTCTAATCAAAAAGTAAAACAGGAATGCACAATGCCATTATGTAAAGATTTTTTTCCATTGAGTTGCATTTAGTGATGTAGTAATGTAAGAGAAGTTGCAGATAAGGTTAGCTATCCCAAAATGGACAGATTAAAGGTCCGATATGGTGTGATGTACACCTCTGGCCAAATATTTGACAACATTTCTTATATATACTCCGAACATACCGGTACATATATAATACAATTACATCAGTTATTTTCTAGATCTTGACCTTAAGAAGGGATAATTATACATTAAAGAAAATAATCTCAAGTTTTGTAATTTTTCATGTTGAGGGGGTGGGGGCAAGGAACGTAAAATTTTAAAACCAACCCAGTTTCAACACGGACATATTATGCACGTGAAGAATTTTGTAAAGAATTTTGCTCACCATTATTAGGCTGACATTAAAAGCTTGATCTAATTTCATTTTTATTTAATTGGAGAATATATTACGCAGTTTATTACAGGTTCAATCAGTTTATTCTATACCTCAATGGTCTTTGGTTCTACGGCCGATCGCCGCTCTTTATTGAGGTGAATATTTAGCAGTTAGTGGACCACATGCGCTGCACTCAAAAATTAGTTGATGTGAACTTCGTTTTTTCCCTCTGAATACATGTAATACATGCATATCGATGCCCCAGTTATTGTAATTAGCAGTACTTAACATTAACCATTGTCATGGTTAGCCAAAATATATAATAGTGCGAATCAAACTGAGAATATGAAGAACATTGCAGAAACTGGAACTAGATATTAATTATAGGCCTACATCAATACGGTCTTCAACTGAACTAATCTTTTGAAACATGGTGGAAATAATAAGACCCAGTTACATTTATAACATAGGTATAAAAGAAGGGAGGGATTGAGAACTGAAAACGGCCAGCAGAAAGGTAAGTTGCTGTTTTTTTAAGTCCTTTGAACCTTTGTCAGAAAAGAACAGTAACTCTCAAAGATGAAATAAGTGACTTCGATTTTCTTTGATAGGAACTTCTTGTCAAATATTATACTACAAAGTAAGTCAAAATTGTTGCCATTTCAATTATGATTTAAATTTCTCGAATAAAATTTATTGAAGCAAGCAAATTGTTATATGAATGAACAGAAAGATGATAAACTTTAAAAAGAAAGTTCTTGATGAAAAACGGCAGGTCGTCGCAGGTTTGACCGGTCAACAGGGGATGTTTACTCCTCTTAGGCACCTGATCTCACTTCTTAAATTTCAGGTGGTCCGTGTTTTATGTTTTCTCTAAACTTAACATATTTATATTGTTTTTGGATTTTTGAAATCGATTACTCTTCATTATCATCACCTTTTACGTAAAAGGTTCAAATACTATTATACTACAAGTGTATTTTGATCCAAAACATGAATATAAAATTTACTTTACATCAATAATTTTCAAAATTTATGCGTGTTTTTCGAGTCTCAAATACATGAAAAAGGGATAAACCCATAAGGGTAATGCCCGTTTTGTAACCAAAAGTCACAAATTCTATGAGGGGTATCGATATACATTTATTGTAGCCTTATAATACCGGTATATTACTTTACTTTTAAAAGACAGCAAAAAGGACGGCATAATCGCCATTTTAAAATGCTTATAAATACATGAAATGGATGACAAACATTGGTTTATGACACTTTGAAAAAAAAAAGATTTACACAGTACTTTTAATGAAAATTTTAAGTCATAAAGATGGAGGTGTTGCGGCTGTTGCTGTCTTTGGTTTGTGTCGTCCTGATGAGAGTACATTCTGAGACCATTCCTGTAGATCAGTATAAACAGCAGCTTCTAGACGTACACAATGCCTACAGGGCCCAGCAAGGTGCAGCTGATATGCAGGCTTTGGTGAGTACTAATAAATACATAATTAAATCTACGGAGAAAAAAATCATAACGATAACCTTGATTAACATGCATTTTTAAATAGGTGTGGGATGACACACTCAGTAAAGAGGCGGGAAGTTGGATAAAGAGATGCAATTTCAAACACGAGATGAAAGGAAGGGGAGAAAATCTGGCTTTTGATTCCAATCCTAAGAAGACTGAGGAATTGATCAATAGTTCCATAAAGGCCTGGTATGATGAAATCAAGGACTATAACTATAATAGGAAATCCTGTGCGCCGAGAAGTTGTCATTATACGCAGGTTAGAATAGCCTTAATTTTGGCGAAATTTGTCTGTAATAAAAATTTTGCAGTTTATGGACGGGATCGTAGGAACCGGGGAGGGAGAGATCCTAATTCAAAATATATGTCTTTTTTATGACATATTTTGAAAAGATTAGGGAAAAGAGATTGAGATTTTTAAAATGTAGTTTGCGATGATGCAAGTCTTTCCTCTACCCTTTACAACATTTAGGTATTTTCAAAGTAAGGAAGCTCTACAAAGTCTTTAATACTTCGTATTGTAGGTTGTCTGGGCTAAAACAAGAAAAGTTGGATGTGCCATGGAGAAATGTAACTATCTTCAAGCATTTGGAAGACCTGTGAAGAATGCGTGGTATCTTGCTTGTTACTACGATCCCAAGTAAGTCAAACGTCCGTATTGCAAAGGTTCTGGGATAAAAATCTTGTCCTGTACCTTTTGGGAATACTTTCTATAGGCATAAGTACCCCCGGTACAAAAATAAAATTTATTTTTTTTCTCACATGCATCCTTGAATGTAATTCAGCATGAAATTTGTATGCAAATGTAACGTAACCACATTAGGAATTTTTGTTAAAACTTGATTTTCAATGGATATATCAAATATTCTAAACTAGACAACATTTGTATTAAGGGGAAATGATATATCGGAGTATCCATTTGAGAAAGGCGCAGCTTGCTCTAAGTGTCTTCAAAAACAAACCTGCGAAAATAAACTTTGTACAGGTAAGAATTTCATAAGTATAGTATCTCAAGCTATTAGAGACTGACTTTTGCAAATTGTACAGTTGAAAACTCTGTTGATTGTTCTAAAAGGCGAAGGTGTTGAAGTCTGCGAAGATAACGACAAAGATTGTGAATTCTGGGCCACTTCCGGTGAATGTAAGAGGAACCCTAAATTCATGAACAAGAAGTGCAGAAAAGCATGTGGTATCTGTAAAGGAGCTTGAAGTAAGTGGAGAAGTAATCTTTTAACAAGTAAATATTTCTTGAAGTTCTTGTGCTAAATATTTTTAACACTTGATTGATCGTTTTAATCCTGGCATTCTATCATTGTAGGTAAAAATCGGATTCATCCAAAATAAGGACAAAGAAAAACAAAGGAACGTCAAAAATGATTGCTTGTATTTTTATTTACTTCTCTCACCATGCCAGTTTTTGTTGCTTGAATTCTTTGATAGCAAATAAATAGTTGCAAAGCATAAAATTAATTTTTTATTGTCAATATGTCGTCAAATCTGTACATCAATATATTCAAGAAGTGGTTTAAATCAGATGTGGATACATAAAAACTCCAGGAAAATTTTAAATCGCAAAATTTTACAAAAGTCAATATGACAAAACAATTTTTTTTAGAAAATTTTAAATCACAAAATTTTACCAAAGTCAACACGACAAAACAAAACATATCAAAACATAAGACATTTTAACTCTTATACACCTTTTTATCAACCACAACACTGTATACATCATTCCTCCAATTACATAAAGTCCTGACTTTTTGGCATCATAGACAGTTGTTTTTAATAAGAATGGGACTCGTAATTTTAACTCATCTTGTCATTGGTCATTTGCAAAATAATTTTGCTAAAAACATTCTATAGATACTCAAGTACTTCGAAGTTGAAACAAAAACAAGTTTCTGTTTGACAATATATCTAGATCTGCTATTGTTTTTTAAGATCAGTTCTTCTATTATTGAAAGTCCTATGAGTAACAATTGCGCCCTGTCAATAGCATGCCTATTTTTTAACGCAGCAGAATTTATTCAAAAACTTATACACGAGAAGAAGAAACACTTGCCGTGGCTTTCTACACGACATCGAGATACATAGACGACGAGTTATCAATGATTACTTCCACTCAAATGTCGACTCGATAAATCCTAGTGAACCTGAAATAAGATTCCCCAGAGTCTGACCTATCTGTTGCATATTTGGATATTTTACAAGAAAAGGCGTTATTGATTACCTACATTTACACTTTATGATATATGTGATGACTTTTAAAAAAGTTTTTGCTAAAGGTCAACATGTCCAAAAATGTATTTTTACAATAGCTCCAAAACTATGTAGTTTATAAAGTTAAAGTTTTTACAGTTTATAAATAAATAATTGATCAACAGATAGAAATTATCACTTGATAACAAATAAGAAAAAAATATTTATCGAGAAAAAAATTCTTTTTAAAAAATGCATTCTTTAAAAAAATACACCTCATTTATTCTGTGATTTTACTGAAAGTCATCATTGTAGAAACAATAAATGTTTATCAATGAAGGACAAGTTGGACTTCGATAGCCTCTGGTAAGTTGTTTTCCCTATCTATTTTGTCCAAATGTTTAGACTTGAAACCGAAAGTAAATTGCAAATGGCGGATTTTATAGGGGTCTTGTCTTTATACATGTCATGCTTTCAATTAGAGCCTTTCAGAGACCATTCACGTCCAACTTTCCCTTCATTGATAAACATATAATATTTCTGCAATTATGGTTTTTACAAAAGGACGAAATTAAGCAGGTGCTTTGTTTTCAAATGATACTTTCTATCTGTTAATCACTGATATATTTATAAACTGTAAAGGTTTTAACTTTAATAAAGATAAATTGTTGGACATGTTAATTGGCCTTTGACGAAACCTTAAACCTTTCTATCTTCCTATATATATTTACATTTCCAATGTCTCTGTCCGAGATAAAAATACAAACTGTAAATGTACTTTATTTCCCCATCAATGTATTGGCGCTGTTCCAAAAAACCACGTGCAGGGCGGGACAAACAGCTAGACAGAAGCAGGGCTTGGAACACGTGGATTGGCGGAATCTAAGCATGTAAATACGAGGGTTGTTCGAAAAGTTCGTGGACAACTGTCATATCTTTTTTATTTGACGTCATATGTTATCCAAATTTGGTAAAAATATTTTGACAATAAATCCAAATGATATGTATTAATTTTGACAAAATATTATGATTGATTAAAAAGTTATCCAGATTTTGAAAATGCAAAAATAGGATCGCGGAGCAGGTCAAATTTTAGTCAGTTACAGACAATACAATAAGTAATGTCGATAGTCATGTTCTCTGTAACATGGAGGGAAAACGAAAAACTACCTAGAAATTCAAATGAAGAATTGTTACATCGATACTTGTACCAAATAATGGTTTTATATTTTGCTTTGTTGAAAAGAAATAAACGTGAGAAGATAAGTAGTCCTTATTGAAGACGACAAAAACGATGACGTTTTAGAACGTCACGGAGCAGCAGATACCGAAGCAATTTTGTGTTTTTCTCAGAAAAAATCCTGAATAAACTCTAAAAATGTTGAAGGAATTAAGAAAATATGTCACAAGCGAGTTGTGCATGTGTGTACAAATAGTACAAGCAATATTTGAGTGACAGAGACTCTGTATCGGATGAGGATGACCTGTGAAGAAACGGTTTTACTGTAAACATCTGAAAAAAAACTTTAAAATTTGAAACGTAAATGAAAGACAAAGGCGCTTCAGAGTTTATTATCCTGTGAAAGCAGAGTTAGGACTAAAAGAAATTAAAACCTTAACAAAGGAAATTATACACTGAGATCAATTCTTAAAAAATAAATGTCAAGTATTAGAAAAAGAATTGAATGAATGGGCATTGGACTATTCTGTGTGAAATGTAAAGGTATAGTATCTATTATGAATTCTCGACGCTATGTGTTGACGTTACATTGCCGTTTTGTGTGCTCCGCGGGTACAAAACATGTTGATTTTAAAATGGAGTAAATTTATTTGTGTTAAATCGAATGGAATGAAACTTCACACATAAACATAACAAATATTTTTATATATTACAATGTGCTTGTTTTAAATTTCCAGTGAGTAATATAACGAAGATAGGCATCGTCCACGAACTTTTCGAACAACCCTCGTATAAGGAATAACTGTCAGATTTTTCAATTTCATGACGATGATCAATCGATTGGCTTGCGTGATAGTTTTATGCATAAACGCCTTCGGCGTTTCTGCAAACTATCGAGCAACCCAATCGATTGATCACATCATGAAATCGAAAAATAAGACAGTTATTCCTAAGTATAACATATTCTGCATATGTGATTTATTATCCCCCAACTGATTCGATACGCAAAAGCATGATCTACGTATGAACAATTTAATTCTGAAACAAGGCAAGATATTGATATATACAAGTTGAAGAAATGAGGATATCAACAGTTTCATTTAAAGTCAACATTTTGCAATTTCTTAGGTCAATACAATGACCATTTTACCAAAAAAACATTATACATATCATTAAGTTGGATGATGATCGACGTTTTTTCATGCCAATTGTTAGGTCCCTTTTTTCTCTCACTAAGTTGTAGACGGATTTTTCCGTTTGTCTGATCATGACAAGGAAGCTCTATCAATGGGTGTGACCATTGGATAGAGGACTTACTCCTCCATGGCACCTGATTCCACCTCTGATGTTTTTAGAGGTCCTTGTTTGCTCTGCTCCCACTTTGTACAGTTTTAATATAAACTATATTACTGTCCAGACTACATCGTATATTTTTTTCTATATTAATAGTTTTCTCAGATCATATGTAAATTTAAATGCAATGCTTAAAACTGCAGTTAGATTTGAAAGCACTAAGTTAAAAAGGTAAAGATAATAGTGATCGATCTAAAAGAAAAATCTACAATATCAAAAGTCTCGTTAAAAATCATCATTTCGTACGTTCTATGATCGATACAATGACCTTGTCAGCAAATACCATTTATCATTAAATCAAATGCTCCATTATTTACCTATCATGACAAGCAGCACACGGCGGGTGTGACCGGTCGGCAGGGGATGCTTACTCCTCCATGGCACCGGTTCCCAACTCTGATGCTTTGGAGTTTCGTGTTTGCTTTGCTCCTATTTTGTATTATTTTAAAGACTTTTGATTTTGAATACTGTTCGTTATCTTCATATGTTTTACTACAAAAATAACAAATTTGTTAATAGGACATAAAACTAGACCCCCGAAAAAAAAATCCAGCGTTGGGATCCGGTGTCTAGGAGGAAAAAGCATTCCCTATTGTAGGGTCACGCTCTATGCATTGATCAAGTATATACTGAACAATCTTTAATCAAATTTTTAAGTTCTCAGATTTGACATGAAACACATCAGCCAATGTACTGTCATGTTCTAAATTTTGAATTTACCGGGTGGGAGTAAATACAATCCCACCCGGTAAATTCAAAATTTAGAACATGACAGTACGACCCAATGAATAAATTATGCTATAAAGGAATATAACAATAGGTCGGCTGATAAAGAGGTCCGTCTTATTATTGGAATTAGAACTTTAGCAGCTTGTTGGAAGTCTGAAGACTATATAAATGTTGTCAATGAGGAACTCAAGAATCCTCTTAATATCAATTTCGTATTATTTCTTTCTTTCAAACAGTTTTCTGTGCCCAAACTCTTCGTTGAAAAGATATATAAACATATATAGATTTTAGCACCAATTTCACTCGTTAATTTCCTCTTTGTCTTTACGAGATTTCACGAAAAATAAATTTAAGTACTACTGAGCCTCAATAATCCTGACTCTTATAATCCAGACTCTTTACTACTGACAAAATTTGTTGATAACACAATATACCTTTATTTTCCTTTTCAAAAAGATATAACAGCCTACTGAATTCAAATATAAATATTTTTGAAAGCATATATTCTTGACGAATCCCTGCATTCTTTCTTTGTAAGTTTTAGTAAAAATTCAAATGTCCAGTATCAATGGATAGGAATAGAAACATATGATACAAAAATCTAGTGTCTTTTTCACATTTGATTGATTTAAGGTGCGAAAGAGGTTTTTTTTGTATGCACAAGAAGTTTTGTAAAGTAACTCCAACATTGTCAATTCTTCTAATTTCTTTCTTATATTAATTTAGGGGAAAATTCTTACATGATTCTACATATGACACTAAAATCATACTTAGATTCAAAGCACAAGCGCCTGTGATTCAAAAAGCCTTGGCAGTAACCCACTAAAAATTGTGGCCTCTTTTTGTTTCTTTGTATCATGTGTGCAATAGATTTTCTTTACGGCATTAATGCACTGAAATCGAAACATGTTAAGATTTTCTATCCTTTTTCATCTTTTTCATATCAAATTCTCAAAGAAGCATAGAATGTAGAAGTGATAAACTGTAAATGTTATAATTTTCCATGATGTATTTACTGACTTTTAAGGTAAGTAGGTATATTACATAGAAATATGTAAATATTTAAAGTATTCAATATTATTTCAATTTGCAAATGTTCGAATGCAACCCAGAATCTTTTATGACGAAATATATGTTGCTTTGTTAAAATCTTATCTTTCTTTGCTATACTTTGACATATTTCTTCAATAAAATAAAAGAATATGCAAAAGAGTTTAAACTAGAGGGTCGTATGAACTAAGATTTTTGTCAACAATTCTCTGATATTCCTTTATTGTTGTTGTTGTTGTTATCGTTGTTGTTGTTAATGTAATGAATACAGGTAATTCTTTGAAAATTAATTACAGCGTTCAAAATGTGTGGAGTTCCTAAAGCATTGGGCCATTTTTCTTCTAAAAACTTAAATAACACAGAATAGTGAGATGTCCAGAAATATATTTCAGAAACAACATTGAATTTCCATACTACAGGTGTATCTCCTTTCTTTAAAATCACGAAAAGATTTGTGTACATTTTTGATGCAATGACACAAAATCAACTTATTTTGCAATCTAAATACATCAATGATTTTTATCGTTTTAATGATAATAGCACCAACAAACTTTTATTTTAAAAAATCAGCAATATTTCTCATAATATTTGTCGTTAATATTTTTTGTAACTTGAATAATGTTTGCCAGATATAGTGGGAGAATTTTATTTTGTCATGAAGTTAAAAAAAATTGCAAAATTTTGTATTGAATTATAAAGAGACACAAAGTCTCATACCTGGGTATTTAGGCACCAAAGAAAACTTACGATTTTTAAAAAAAAACATTTTGGGCATTTATTATTGATATATTTTCAAATCAAAACCAGTCAAGAAATATATATCAATCCATGCATTAAACTTTTTGTGTTAAATATCCTTAATACTTTTATCCTTTTAATTTAATTCTAAGTCGTTTTTCCCAAAACCATTCTTCGAATCTTTGGCCAGTATCAAACGACAATATAGCAGCTAAGTATACAGAATAATGCTCTTCAAATACGCATCGGTATGCATGTTGTATTGCTTCTTTGGGTTACTCTTCTTATGCTTTTTAAATCGACTGAATCAGTCTGGGTACCTATCACTATCTGGATTTTTTTATCCGTCGTCTTTGCATCTTAGTCGTGTGTGTGTTGGTTATAAAATTAATAATAATTATAGTAAGTATGATGTTACTGATACTTAATTTTAGTATATTCATTGATTTCCTATGTCCTATATTTCTCCCATTTTTGAGCAACATGTTTTAATCTATCAGTTTATTTTTTGCTTTATTTTATATTTAGCAAAATGATATTCTTCTGATCTTTCGAATGGTTACATTACACTCAGGTGATGGTTAAGGCCCTTCGGCCTCTTTTTTTTCCTTATGCAAACATGGGCATATCGTCTATCCAAGTAGATCACTTAATTTGAGTTGTCTCAAAAAACAAAAATAACACAACAGAGAACAAAGGTATTCTGTCTTTAACAAATTATAAATATTGACTTTTTATTCGATATTCATTTGAAAATTGTTTCCAACTATATCCGTATCTGTTTGATTATTTAAATCCGCACGTTTCTTTTTGTGATTAATATCTTTAACAGATTTCTTTATCTCACGAAGATGTTTTCATAATTTGGGTGTTAGGGTATCTATGTTTAGTCGTTGACATCTGCAATGATATTACGTCCCGCCCTCGCATCAGCAAGACACTCGCTGCCAGTCCAAGGTGACACTTCGTGCACGTGAACTTCATTGCGCATGTCTTTAATTTTTGATGAGTCATGTCGTGAAAACTCGGTTACAGCAGGGGGTATTCACGTTTTGACAGATATATTGTTCCCTGAATATCGTTTACGTACGCACGTAATTGCCCTCCTTTCCTAATAAAGGTTTTAATTCAGTCCACATAGAAAAAAAATCTGGTAAATTTAAGGAGAGCTTTCCACTGAAAATATCAATTTATGATAAATACGTTCTATAGTATCATTATTTTTTTGTCATTTATTTTTGTCGTTTTCGCTTGTTCTGAATTTTTTTTTCGCTTATTCACAATTAATTGCATTGATTTAAACCATTGCATTGATTTCTACCAAATATAGCATTGAGTAGAAACTCCTGATAATTTTTTCCCTATATATAAATATTTCCTAAGGATCTTTGCATGAAAGTTACTTGTAGTACATGATAATACATAGTAGATAATATAATATATCTCTTTTTTAATTTACTATTTTAGTGCAGATGAACCAGTGGGCATTATACAAAGATTTTAATTGTTTGTGTCTGTAGTAATTTACATCAAAGACATAGATTCTACAAATTGTGACTCTAGTTAGGAAATAGGTAAATAAGAATTTCAAAGTAAACCAAAAATGATTTTTATGATGAAAATATTTGCTATATAAAAAAATATTAAACGAACGATGAAAAAATTCCAGAAGCACTCTTTCAAATAAGTAAGATTCCTTGCATGGGTTTAGGCCATTTAAGATTTGTGATGGATTGCAGGAAAACAGAGAAAAATAATTTTTGAAGACCGTTTCAAAATTCCTCAGATATGTTTTGACCCAAAGTAAAATATTTGGGAGTTGAGTCGCTGCCGGGTATACAAGTAATTTCACACTATCAGCCTTCGAGATTCAATAAAAGTTACAATGATGCTCGTTGACAGATAAACACACGGAACAATGTGATACCATGAATATTTTTATTAGTCATTGTTGGAGAGTTGTGAAGGGATACTGGGTGTTTCTACAAACTTCAGATAATCGTATCATAAAAGGCCCCGATTACTTCAACAGAAAATGCTGAAATATAAAGAAAATATTTCGATGAAAATAAAAATTAGTGGAGTAGAAGAAAGGTTGGATTTAATATACCTACATACGGTGGAATTTAATAATGATCGATACGAAACCAAACCGAAATGGAACTGATTATGACAATGTATACCTTCATTTATGTCTAAAATCCGCATGCCATTTATTTCAATCGACTCACAATGTCCAAAATTTTGGACAGTTCGTTAATTAAAGCAAGAATTTGGACATACAAATTGCTTAGCAGTCATTTTCTTTGGTTTCTATAAACACAACACTGAACATATGAATTAAAGCAAATAACAATTTAAGAAATTACGGCAAAATTCTTTTGTAAGCTTCTACGTGTCCATTCTTAGTGATTTCCCTCTACAAACAAGATGTCATTTTTATCGAGACAGGACGAGCGATAAAATCGTTCAATTGATTATTACCAATCTTAAGTTGTCAGAATTCTGATTGACTCGTTATCACTTTGATTCGGCTTTATTTGAAATAAACAATTTTCACACGAACAATTGCATGAGTCGGGGGTTCAGGAATTCGTGTTTTGCGATATGAACTATTTCCTGTATTAAAGACTTTCACGTATTCATTCTTAGGATGTCTGCATTCGATTACACTATTCCAAACTCCCTCAAATTTAGGTTATTTATCAAGTGCAAAAAAATTGTGGTAGAAAGAGTGAATGTTTTGAATACTCTTGAGTTTTACAAAAGTAAAAAATGTTTGATATCGAGTACCAAAATCATATTTTTTAAGTTCTATCCAAATCACAGAAATTCATACTTAGTTCTCGTCAAAAAGGAGTGTTTTGTCATTGTATTTGAAATATTAGATGCCTTCTTATCAATTTTTATGCCACCACAAAATGTTTTTAACGATAGAACATTATCTCAGGTGCATTGATAACAATTATGAGTGATAATTCCGACTTTTCCTAATAGTATGTTTAAAGTTCATGTTTTCAATTCCGACATTTCCTAATAGTATGTTTAAAGTTCATGTTTTCTTAAAATGCTTTATTATTTTAAGAGTACTAGTTTATGTTGGTCAGTGTTCCATAATGCAGACAAAATGAAAATAACCTCGGGAAAAATAAATTTTTTTCATAAGGTTAGACTTATTACCTATAATGAAAAATAAAAAAAAAATACCTTAATAAACTCGACGTTTTTTAATTACTCTACTTTGAATTAATAAAATAATCACATTATACATTAATACTGTATACATATTCAACGAGCACACTCTATTATTAAAGAATGAACATTGGAAATGACGAACATCATTCCAGCTCAACGTGCATTTAAACAAACAAATCGGGAGGAGAGCAAACAGTAGCTGCAATAATGTAGCCCTCTCCGATTTTTGTTTATCTCCCCCCCCCCCACCACCACCACCACCAAAAAAGGGAGAGGACTACATTATTGCAGCTAAGCAAAAAGGGACCTCTAAAACAACCAAAGGTGGGTTCAGGTGCCTTGAAAGAGTAAGCATCTCCTGTAAAGCAGTTACACCTGCCCTGTGCCCTTTCATGATCAAGTAAACGGGAAAATCTTTAGAGATTCCAGTTTTTTTAGAATGAAAAGCGCAGTCAGCATTTGACCCAGTGATAGAATATATATTTACTGATAAAGTCATTGTATCGACCATATAGAACTTGCTACATGTAATTCATTATTTCAAACAAGAGTGTTTATATCCTTGTTCATTTCATCAACTGGTTGGTTTATAGCTGTCCTCATTTTAAAAAAATGATCGTATGTAGAACATGCGTATCGAATTAACACATAAACTGGCGATTAGGATATATCGCTACATAAGTGAGGAAAGTTGACGATTGGAAAAGTCATCACGTACATCATAAGGTTTCGTTGTGAGGTTACCAATAACATTTTTCCTACGACAATACGTCGTCGTTTTAATCATATCTAAATGTCGAGTAAATATGGAATGCCATATACGACAGCCAACTGCATACTGCCAACTGCTGACTGCTTACTGCCAACAGCCAGCTGCTTACTGCCAACTGCCACACATATTTGAATAAATTTAATATTTATTTTCATATTTATGTGAATAAAAAAAACGGGCGTGGATTCAGGAATTTTTCCCGAGAGGGTCACGCTGGTAAAAAAAAAATCCGAACCAGAAATTTCTAGACCCAAAAAAAAAAAAAAAAGGAAGGGCTTTCCTAGACGTGAAAAATTATTTCGGCTGGGAATGGGCTTCTTATGCTTCATATCTATGACATTTTTAATACCATATTAACACGGATCCGCGTTTTCGGAGGGGGGAGGAGGGGTCCAAGGTCCCTTTAAGTTGGTTTAGTTTGTACACTTCATAACTTTAGAAATTTCAGAGGGGTGGTCTGGACCCCCACCCTCTCTCTCTAGATTTGTGCATGTAAATCAACTTAATACTAGTATATGAATTGATAGGTGATAAAGTACATTTTTTATTTGTTATCTCATTTGAAATAGGTAATGAAATGACTATTTTCTGTGCCCCCTCCCCCTCCCGTGAGACAACATAACCACCCTTGGAGAGAATAAAAGTGTTGCTTTGCAGGGAAAGGTGTTTTGAAAAAAATTATTTAAATTTTCCATTAAATTCTATGGGGAAAAATTTCCTCAAATTAAAGATGTATATCTCTTAGTGTTATATAGCTTCAAATACACAGATCTAGGGGGACGGCATCCAATCAAAATTTGTACAGACAATTGTGTATAAACTAAACGAACTAAAACTGACTTTGGACCCCCCCCCCTTCAGAAAACGCTGATCCGTGTTAAGTTGGTATGAAAGTCATAAATAGGAAGCATTATATTTAGAAGCCCTCCTCCGGCCTCCCCCTTAATATTTTTTCACGTTTAGGAAAGGGTTTACTTTTCTTTTCCTTGTCAAGAAATTTCTGAGTTGGATTTTTTACCCCCCCCCCCCCCGAAAAAAAAATTCCTGGATCCTCGCCTGATTTTTTTTTCAATTCACATAATTATCAATATAAATTTAAAAATCTGTTCAAATATGTGTGGCAGTTGGCAGTAAGTAGAGAGCAGTTGGCAGTAAGAACAGAGCAGTTGGCAGTAAGCAGTCAGCAGTTGGCAGTAAGCATTTGGCTGTCGTATATGGCATTCCATAAGTAAAAGACCACAACAAGTGTTTTTTTTCTCTCTTTTTGAATGAAATCTGTTTCATTTGTATACAACAACAGTATTTCTGAAAATGAAAGTTTATTTTTAAATGTGCAATTATTTATCAAGAGATCTGGTCGTTTTTGAGTAATGTATTTAGATTTGTTTGTCCATACTACATTAATTCAATTCTGTACATGTACATGCATTACCTATGTTAGATAATTTTCTTGACCTTTGGTCCCTGTGTAAATTAATTTTGAACAATACTTTGTGTTATTAACTGTTGTAAAGGAGAGGACGTTCTAAGTTTTTAATGACTTGTGTCCAATCCTTTTGATATAACATCAAAACAATAAAATATGTTCAAATCAACAACAGAGTTACAAAAAACAGGATGCAATTGGTTCCCAGTTGCATTCTAACAGATTAATGGAAGACCTGACCTCCAAAAACTTCATAGATATTGTCAACTAGAAACCTGGGCATCTTTTTAGTGTCATTTTCAGATTACTTGTGTGTAAAATTAGAGTCAGAATGTTTTAAATAAATAGTTTTGCAAATGTCCAATTTCAAGGTAAGCAGCTGCTTATGATGTCAAAAGCAAGGACTTAATTTATCGTGGGAATGGTTGTATAATGTGTAGAAAAGTTAAAAATTATTGAAAATCAACATATGTACTTTATGATATCAACTATCATTGGGGTTTTTAGGTATCAACATCTGATTTATATCACTTCTTAAATACTTCTGAAGTTTCTCCGTCATAGCTGTTTTGGAATACAGTATAGA
>NW_026940117.1:0-9958 GCF_032062105.1 Saccostrea cuccullata
TAAAAAATTCCTGTTTCTGGTTATCAAATAAACCAACTAAGTACATAGTTATGATGTGGAAGAATACCTTTGAGAATTTTATGACCCCAGGGTAAGGGGCTCTATTGGTTGTATAGAGAAAATGCAGAAATTGTTTGAAGATCTTCTTCTCTGCTCCTGGGTATTCAGCGGATGAACTACCTATATAGCTACGATGAGCAAGGGCCAGTCTTCCTGAATTGTGAATTTTAACGCCCCTGGGTCAGGGGTACCACAGAGGGGAGAAGGCTCTAATTATACACTGGAAATGAATTGATTGAATTCTTCTCCTTTGTATTAATCAAATTTTTGATAAGCTAGAGTGCCTTTTCCAAAATTGTGAAATGTTTGGACCAATGGTCAGGGGTTCATGTGTGGTAGTGGCATTATACTGATTATTGCTGAATATTACTGATTAGTTAAAATTTGGAATGTGTATTTTTCTTATTCCAAAGTACAAATATTTATCAAAAAACTTATCAAATGTTAACTTAAATGTGCATACAATAATAAAAGTGCCGTCGCCTACACCTGTAATCACGTGTTATCGCCAGTGACTGTGTATATACAGTGACCGATTTCTTTATTTGTCACCTTTTGAGGTCTTTAATTTTGGATGTCTTCAATGATTTGTTTTCATTCAGGATCGTTTAAGTCTGTTCGGTTATCTTTAAATTATTTAGAATTATTTGGTAAATGGTACCGAAATCTGACATGCGTAGGTATGCCGCTATCGACTTAAAAATGCAAAGATATATTTTGGTTATATATGTACTAGTAATTGAAGATTGAAAAAAATATTTCAGGCGGAGTAAATTTAGGGAATATAGGGTATACAATAATAATACAATTCCTTCTGTTTCGTCAGTGTGATCATTACATAGAGGCGTAGCAGATTGATTAAAGCGTCTTCCCAAGCAAAAAAAATAAATCATTTGTAATTATTTGTGTATTAAATTGATGTCTTTCGTGTGTGTGTATTTTTTTTTTTAAATAAAGTACAATAAATCATTTTCATTGGACTCGATGTTTTAAAACATGCACTAAAAACGTTATAAAAACAGCATTGGGGTTTAACACAGCTTAACTGAGTTTAAGAAAATTAACAGACTTGTACATATATTTACAATTTTACCGAGTGCCCGGGTACTCGATCGGAAAAACGTCCGAGTAACCCATTATCAAATATTGACCGATTTGACATCTCTAGTTGAAATGCATTTTTTTGTTCCCCAACTATGTCTATGGGTATAAATTAACCAAACTAAACATGCTAAGTGTATAGTTATGATTAGCAATGGTGCATCTTTCACAATTGTGAATGCCATGACGTCTAGTTAAAACATGAACCAAAGTCTTTTGCAGGATGCTCAGGTGACCTATAAGGCCCATGGGCCTATTGTTGATATTATTTAATCGACTTTGAAAAAAAGTATATATTAATGGAAATTTCTGGAACCGCACTTGTAAGACTTTTTAATCATTTTAGATAAAAAATAGTTATTTCCGTAACTTAAAGCTGATTTTTCTTCGTGATATCATTATGATCATCAGATGTACAACTAACTAGTCTGTTAGTTTTGATTGAATTAAATATAATATTCAGAGAGTTTTGATTGAATAAGATATAATATTCAGAGGGAGGGTAAAAAATGGAATGAAAATGAATTAAATTAAAAATTATCCATTTTTCCATTATTTCTCTAAAATCCGAAACTTTTTTTCAAATCGTTTATGTAGAGAAATTTTGAAAATAAATAACAGTAAGCACGAGTTATAAACATTGCTAAAAAAATCATGATGGTACATGTTTATATAACTATTTGTAAAAAAAATAAAAAAAATTAATTTCGATGTATTGATTCAAAAAAATATTATGACCATAATAAGAAAAGAAAATCGTTAAACACTGTTTAACTAAGTACTGTTTATCACAAAACTTCATGCTTTACTTGGTGAGAACACAATATTGTACGACTTACTATATTAATTATTACTAATCGGTAATTAGTTCGTTCTGCTTTAATTATTAAATCGCGCTTCATTTATTTTATTTCAATAAAAAGCTTGTTTTACGAACAACATTCCGATAAAAGTGTACAAAATGAAATCTACACGTTTTTTTAACGCACGATCACGCACGATTAAAAACGCAAACGATTTTGTTTGATACACGCACGATCTCGTACGATACAATAACGATCACCCACGTTACACGAACGATTCTACACGACTGGGTTGTCATTCATTCAATTTCAAAGTGTTAGAGGCATAATTTGGAGATTTTAAAGCCTATGATCATAAAACTTTGTACATGTAAGTTGATGCATCTTGAGTCCTTGAAAAACATCAACTGAAAAGTAGGTCAACATGACCTACCTTTGAAGTTTTATGGCTATATTTAAATATTTACGGTACTTTTCGGCTAAGAATCATCACAATTTGTCAGCTGATGTACTTTGGGTTCTCACAGTAGGTCGACTAAAATGTAGATCACCGTCACTTACCTTTAAAATTTTATGGCTGTATTTAATATTTTTCGGGCACTGTTTGGCTAAAAATCATCACACAATTTGTCAGTCCATGCATTTTGCATCCCTGAAGTACGACAATGGATAAAAATGTCAGAGTGACGGAACCAAAATTTTTGTCTTTCAAGCCATATTTTCATGTATGAGCATGCGGTTGGCTTAGAATCATCGTGTCTTTGCCCATTTATGCACTCTGTGTCTAAAGCATGCTTCTTGAAGTAGGTCACTGTGACCTACTGTGGAATCATTTTTATTCGTGGGGGTCAATGCTCGTGGGTAGCCAAAAATTTCCTGGTTCGTGGGGACGTAATTTCGTTCGTAACACGTTCTATTTCGTTTATTTTTTCTCCAAAGTTCAAACAAAGAAGGGTAACTTCGTCAATGTTGGTTTTTAAGTTACTAAAAACGTACCGGCGGCTTGCACCGACATATTACAGCCGTGATGTCACAGTAAATTATGATATCAGTTTTAACAAATAATAAAAACATGTTCGTATATACGTTCGTGGGGATGTAAATTCGTGGGTCAGGGTTACCCACGAAAGCCACGAACATTGGTCCCCCACGAACAATGATGATTCTTCAGTACTTTTGAAATTTTAGTTATAGTTTTGAAAGTATATTAGGTATCAATTGGCTTAGAACCACCAAACTTAGTTGTTGCATCTTGGGTTCTCAGAGAATGACAAGTGATAAGTAGGTCACCATGACCTAATCTTGGGTATTAATTTAAATCATCTTGGGTTCTTAGAGTGATTCATCAAAAAATGTAGGTCATGATGACCTACCTTTGGAATTTCAAGGCTTTATCTAAACATACTGTATACTTAAAGGTTTCAAGTAGAAAAGGCAGATTATCTGTGATTCAAGGTCCTTAGGCCTCTTCTTGCCTAATTCAGTTTTTATACTTTGTCGCTATTCTTCATGCTATATAAAAAGAATTTATTACTGCATTTAATAGTAGAAACATACATATATTTAGAGAAGAAGCACAATAATGCACACACAAAATACATGACATAATTAGCTTTCATGTACCAAAGCCTCTAAGAGCTTAGAATGCTATAACCTTTTGTGCAGTGTGAGTAATCATTTTTGCTCAAGTGAGCTTTTCTCATCACGTGTTGTCTGTTGTACGTCTGTGTTTCCGTTCGTCTGTAAACTTTTCACATTTTCAATTTCTTCTCAAAGAATCACTGACCTCATTTTTACCAATTCGGTACCGGATACAAATCATATTTGGGCAAAGGGGAGTTTAGTCCTCCTTACAAGAACATATAATCAAGAAAAGTAAAAATGAGACGAGGTCATTAAAAATCTTCTCAAAAATCACAGGGCCAGAAAAACTGAAACTTATATAATAGCATCCTGGGGTAGTGTAGATTCGAAATTGTTCAAATCTTGACTCTCTGGACGTAGGGTCGGGCCATAATAGGGAATCAGAGTTTTGCAATGAAATATAAAAGTAAAATCTTTAATCTTCTTCTTCAGAAAAACTGCACCACAAAAGCTCAAACTTATATAAAAACATCTTTGGGTAGTGTAGATTCTAAATTGTTCAAAACGTAACCCCCAGGGTAGGCTGAAACCATCACAGGGAATCCAAGGTTTACATTAAAATATATAGGAAAAATCTTTGAAAATCTTCTCAAAAACCATTGGGTCAGAAAAATTGAAACAGATTTGAAATCATCATTAAGTAGTGTAGTTGTTAAAATCATGATCTCCGGGAACTGAAAAATAGGACACCATTACCTACATTTGAAATTGTTTTGCTTTGTAAGTTGATGCATTTTGGGTTCTCAGAGTGTGTCAACTGAAAAGTACTGTACGTATCTCATATCATTAAATTGGCATATTTAGATTTAGCACAATCACTGAGTATTGAGTTGTTGGCGTATTCATGAAATTGCGCTACACTTCCGCGCTGTATATGGAATTAATATATGTATTTATGATATATGATTTCTTAGTGGTATTCGTGAAATAGCACAACAATATCCACGCCAAAGACGATGAAACAGCAAGCCCGCTTTTTAAGTACACACAGTAGGTTACCATGACCTTATTTGAAATTTTACGGTTTCAATGAGTAATTGGCTTTGAATAATCAAACCTTGTTAGTTGATGTATTTTGAATCAGAATATGCCAACTAGAAAGTAGGTCATAGTGAACTACTTTTGGGATTTCAAGGCAATATCTAAATATTTCAAATAATCAACTCAAAATCAACAAATTTTATTAGTTGATGCATTTAAAGGTCTTGGAGTGTCTTGTCTAAAGCTATAGGTTATGGTGATTACTTTTGGGAATTTCATGGATAGATCCAAGTATGCCATTCAACTTTGTCAGTTGATGCATTTTGGGTTCTCAAAGTGTTTTAACCAAAATGTAGGTTATGAAAGCCTACTTTTTAATTTTAAAGTGTTATTTTAATATGCAGCATTACATTGAAGTGAAGTGATATGTTGTAGAATTTATCAAAAGAGTGATTCAATGCTCTTGATCGTCCTGTATTTTATTCTTCATAACAACAGTCAAGGAGAGTTATAAATCTTGAATACAGTAGTTTTCAATTTATTTTGATCAGTTATTCCAGGTATAGTGAAGACACTCTTCTTCTTTTGGCCAACGCTTTTGTGTACATAACGATACCAAATGAACAATAAACATATCCGCAAATTGTTGATTGTTTTTCACAATGTGTTACCAAAACAATGAATGATATTTGACTTTTTAATGTATTATCTACATGTATGAAACAATTATATTGATTATGACTATATATTTTGAGAAATTGACATACCTACGAGGGTTGTCCCGTAAAATCGTGGACAAGTTGTCTCGCATGAATAATAGTCATCGCTGCGTTCTGAAATTTTCACTACTTCTTAGTACATATTTTCTGAATAAATGTAGCAAATTTCAAATAGATATATAAATAAATAAACGAATTAAGAGATTTAATATTATGAATTGTATCGCCTTACGGCGCACGGATGATAACGTCAAAGTGCCTAAAATAGGGTCAAGTACCTCAAGTTTCATCTTTGCACTAAGAATAAAGTTGGATAAGTCCAACTCAATTTCGAAATTTCATTGAAGCACATATTTAAGTCTTCATAAACAATTGAGGAACCAATCTGGCACAAATGTACGATCTCCTGATGATTTATTAGTAAGATACGGACAATATTCCAACATCATTCAACTAATAGACAAGCTTATATTGACGCGGTCAACATTGACAGCGTCTTTATAGCCTTTACAATTGTAGTTTTTTTTGTATGTCTTGTGCCAACTCGGGACTCGATCAAGAAAGACTTTACTCAGAAAACTCCCATTTCATTTATATACTAAAGATTTGACAATTTTTGGGGATTTTGTTCTTCTGTATTCATTTAAAGTTTTTTGCGGCGTTATTACTCCATCTTAATCATAGCGAACTGATCTCCAGTGCACCGTAACGTCACCAAACGTCACAATTTTTCGTGTGTTGTGTTTACCACTTTCCCATTTCAAATGCACAGGAAACTGTCAAAAATTGACCAAATGCATTGAAAATTTTAACCCTAATCTTATCTATTTAAATCTTTTCTTTCAAATCAATACTCCTGTATTCTCTTATAAAATCTTTGTTTTTGGCCGAGCGCCGTAAGACCTTACCCTTTGCACATTAAAACAGTATAAAATCTATATTTTTGTGTATATTTTATCCAAAACATTTTAATTAACTTAAATATGATACATAAACATTCACTGAAAATTTGAGCTTATTAGGTCCATTATTTTTCGAAAAAAAAAAAACGCTTTGTCCACGATTTTACGGGACAACCCTCGTATAAACCGATATCAAGTGATTTGTATCATTTGAGCAAGTTGTAATAATAATTGAAGGGCCATATGTTTTCTTCTGCACGTGTACTTCACCTCTGAATCATTATAGGGCCTGGCCACAATAAGGTATTGAATTTATACAAAAGCAAGGCCATAATTTGTTATATTAATGCAGAAGCATCTACGGGTAATGTACTTGTATATTTATATGTGTTCAAATCCAGCTGCCCCCTAGGGGTAGGGCAGGGCAGCATAAGGAAGATCACAATGAGATCATAAAAAAAATCAGTCTGCTTAAACCCTGATTTGACAAAGAAATATGAAAACATTCTTAGTTAGCATAGACCCCTCTCCCAATTAGCTTTACATTTCAAAACTCAATTGTATAATTTCCTCTGCTTTTTATCTCAATGTAGCCAAAAAGCAAAAACAGTACAATGTTGTGGTACATGGCACATTGTTTATTTGTAGATGGAGATGCAGTTTTGATGTGCCTACTGCTTTGCCCTTCATACAAAATAAATCTGAAAGCCGACGACTGGATAAAGAAGTATAATGCTGTTGCCGAAGTTTTCAAATTTAAGAAGATTAAGAAGCCGTCTAATCTTAGCAGCTTAAAGAAGTACAAACCAATACTCAAACAGGATAGTGTGAATGTTGAATTTTCCTGTAAATTCTTCAGAGACACCAGCTTTCTTAGACTTTCAAGGGATCAGAAATTCGTGAATATGTTTCTGGATTGGGCAGAAAAAGAAAACATTTCAAATTACTGCAGATCATCAAATTATCTGAGAAAAGAGATTGAGGAAGAAGTTTGCTGTTAGTTATTACCAAATCAAACAGAACTACTGATAGAAAAACTTGGAGAAGACATGTTCACACATGCAACAATGATGGACCAATCAATACATGAATTAGTGTATACCAAGCGTATGTTTCTTTTAAGTTGTTTTACATAACATTTAAGGTCTTTTCACCATATTGGTGTAAATGATTTTGAGTTCAGCTTAGCTGAAAGCTTGTTGACTTCTACTTTCACAATATAAAGTTCAGTGTCAGAGCTACAGTCTTGTAAGAAATGTTTTCTTGATTATAGTTGGCATACCAGTACAGGTTATAATGAGAGGTGATGAGTCTGTGAGGAATTTCTTGGACAATCTGAAGAAAGGGGAGACGACCATGTACCACGCCTCTGGGATGATCATCGGGTGTGCAGGTAGTGGGAAGTCAACTCTACTAGAAAGACTAAAAGGCATCGACCTGAAAGAAATTCTGAAGAATTCAACATCGACCAGGGGCATTGACGTACAGTCTGACGTTTTTGATGTGACAGACACCACAGTCCGAGGTATGGGGTGCTAATGATTTCCGGGCATTTGATTTTAATTATGATAGTATTAGAAGAGTTAATCAGGTTTGTTTAAAAAGGTATCTAATAAGATTCTTGTCAACAACAGAATTGTAATAATTAGTCGTATTAATTTGAAAGCATCCTAATATTTATAAATCAATCCATGATCATTCAAATAACTGCTCAAGGTAGTGTAGATGTGCCTTTGCCTCTCCTGAGACTATATATTTTAACCTTTCATACTGAACAGATTTCTGCTTTTCTTCAACCAAAGTACTAACATAGTGATGCAGCTCATGTGCCTCTGGTATTTGTTGCTATATTAAATTTAAGTATATGTAACTCAACAACTCCAGGGTGTGGTGTCCACTGCCCCTTAAGCTTTTTAGCATATCAATGGTACACGATTATACAATATCTAGTAAATGAAAAATACAAGATACCCCGTTTCCATATAATATAAGCTACTCTGTACCCTGGCTTAAGCGAAAAAAATAACGAAATATGCATTTTTTTTTATCAAAGAGTTAAAAAGAAAAGAAATTCTTGATTTTACTTGAATAAATTGAAAAATTTCTAATGAAGTTTTTCTTTTTTGTAGTAAACACGTCAAACGAAAAACAACGCTTTAAAGTTAAAATTGATGAATCAAGCAAACAAAAGACTATTTCAAATCAGCCTGCAAAATTATCAGGTGACATGAAAAGATTAGACATCAAAGAGTCAGGGGATCAGATGGATGCAGCCAGTATAGCAGACGAACAAGAATCGGTCAGTGATGAAGAAATTACACATGAGAGCTTGGATTTAGATTCTGAATCACTCAAAGGAAATGAAGCCGCTGCTTTCGTGGATGAAAGAGAAAAGTTTGAAGACAAAAAAATGGTTTCTGAAAATTCAGAAATATCAGGAATTTTAAAAGTTTCCAAAGATGTTTTGGGCGATCCAGAGAAAAAAATTACCATGGTTGACTTTGCGGGACAGTGTTCATATTATGCCTCACACCAGATTTTTCTGAGTCCACGGGCATTCTTCATTCTGGTGCTTAATATGGAAAAAAAGTTTGATGAAAAGGTTGGAAAAGAGGTCTGTAGCCAAGAAGGTTCCATTTACGAAGGGTGGACACACAAAGGTTTGTTTTAGTTACATTATTAGTTGTGTAGTATGTATTGAATCAAATGATATACTACAAGATACTAGTATGTTGAATTTCTTTGATAAGTTTTTTACACATTTCGATGAGAGTTTAGTTTATCTCAAGAAATGCACAATATGTTTTTATTTCCAGGATTGTAGAACAATTTTGAACTAGTGTCCCTAAAATTATTGAGCTGTGCTTGACCATTTATGTCCTTTGCTGTTGCTATGCAAAAAAAATGTTAACAAACTACTATTCCCCCTCGCTTTAATACAAATGTTTTCAATCAAGTGGCTAGGGCTTACACTCACTAAAGTATATAGTTTTAGATTGTCACTTTTTTATCCTTTTTATTTCACCTGAGCCCGAAGCTCGAGTTTTTTTTATTACATTTTGTCCCGTGTTCGTCTCTCTGTCGTAAACCTTTCACAATTTCTACTTCTACTCAGGAACCACTGCGCCAATTTAAACAAATTCAAAGTCTTTCAAACTCCAAAAGCAACCCCATGAATGGTCACATTTATATGAAACTTCTGTAAATTCAAGTTAATTCTAAAATGACCCACAGGGGTAGGATAGGGCTACAGTGAAAATCCAAACTTGTAAAAAAAAAAAAAAATTCAAAAAATTATGTAAACACCCTTAGTGTAAATTCAATTTTGTTCAAATAACAATTTCTTCTCCCTCAATGGGATAGGTTTTTACCATTTATGCATTTAAGCTTTTCTTTACTAAACTGATTTTTCCTATTATTCTAAGCTTTTGCTCAGGGGGGCGATGTGACCCTGGGGTCAATGCTAACTTTGATGATGTCGGCCTGTAAGATTGAGGTTATTATTGTAGTCTTTCGCGATTGATAATGTAGAGTCTGAAAAAGGACACATATTCATATTTTAAGGAATTGTTGCTCAATACCTGAGGTTTCCTAAACTTCAAAGATAATTTCAACTTAAAGAATTTTTTCAGAACGTTGAATAATTTCATCTAAAAGATTAAGGCCCCGGGAAAATGCAGTTTTAGTGATATGACTCAATTAAATTCAAAGCTGAATTGATGTACGTTGTCTTTCTTTTTGAGGTGAT
>NW_026940118.1:0-9667 GCF_032062105.1 Saccostrea cuccullata
TATTTTTTTAAACTTAAACTTTTTTTTTGGGGGTTTCCCCTTTTTAATCTATTATTATCTTTTTCTCTGCACAAATTTTGTGCAGAAGATTTCTCAGAGATGGTTGATGGATTTGCTTCAAATTTTAGGGTTGTTGCAGGATAATCTGAAGTTTATACCATTTGAAGGATTTTTGAAAATCACTTCCGGGCTAGAGTTATCGCCCTTTTTTTAAAATTAGCGGACCTTCTTGTCCGTCATTTTATCTCAAAACCCTTGAGCTGAGCGCTGAAATTTTCAGTGATGATAGAGGACATGTCCCCATGTTACTGGGAGTTTGGATAGTTTCCGGAATACCTGTATGGAAGCTCGGTAGGGGTCAAAATTTAGGAACAGAATTTTGAGTGATTTTTTGGACATTTTTAATATATCTTTTAAAATAAATTATTTTGTTAAAACATACTGAACAACATTTGTGCAGAATGAAAGATCTTTAATATGATTCCCGAAAAAAGTGCTGACTAATCACATTAAGGGCCAAAAGGGCTAAAAATCTTTTTTACGATAACTCTTTTACAGTCAATATATTATTATACATTACTGAAGCAGAAAAATGTTTATCTCAACAATCTACAACTGTATATTATGATTTTAATATCGTATGGTACATAATTAGGGGCCACAAGGGGCCAGAATGCTTAATCTTTGACGCTTTATATCTCGAAAGTGGGAAATATTTTGATAAGTAATATTGAAAAAAATATGTTCAAAAATGTTCTGAACAATATGCAACCTTTAGTTTTTCGCTAAACGTCCCCTTTAAGGAGTTGAAGGGTTGGCCCCTAAATATTTCTTTTGCAAATAACCCGAAAACGGAAAAGAATCTCTGAATAATTGTTGAACAAAAAGTGTTCAAAATCCTAAGAGCTTTATGATGAGATCAAGGAAAAGGGGCTGGGCACTCAAATTAAGGGCTGAGAGGGGCCAAAAGACTTTAATCGATAACTCTTTAACAGTCAATATTTTGGTATACATTATTGAAGCAAAAATGTTTATCTTAACCATTTACAACTATATATTATAATTTTTGTGTCCTATATTACATAATTAGGGGCCAAGAGGGGCCAGAATGCTTAATCTTTGACGCTTTATATCTCAAAAGTGAGAAATATTTTGATTAGTGATATTGAACAAAAGATGTTTAAATAATGTTCTGAACAATATGCAACCTTTCATTTTTCGCTAAACGTCCCCATTAAGGAGTTGAAGGGTTGGCCCCTTAATATTTCTTTTGCAAATAGCTCGAAAACGATAAAGAATCTCTGAATAGTTGTTGAACAAAAAATTGTCAGAATCCAAGGAGCTTTTAAGATGAGATCAGAAAAAAAGGGGCTGGGCACTCAAATAAGGGGCCGAAGAGGGGCCAAAAGTCTTCAATCAATAACTCTTTAGCAGTCAATATTTTGTAAACATTACTGAAGCAATGATGTTTATCTCAACAATCTAAAACTATTTATTATTTTTTGAATGTCGTATGGTACAAAATTAGGGGTCATAAGGGGCCAGAATTTTCAATCTTTGACGCTTTATATCTCAAAAGGGAGAAATATTTTGATAAGCAATATTGAACAAAAGATGTTCAAAATAATGTTCTGAACAATATGCAACCTTTCATTTTTTGCTAAATGTCCCCATTAAGGAGTTGATGGGTTGTGACCTTAATTTTTCTTTTGCTAATAGCTCATAATCGAAAAAGATTTTCTGAATAGTTGTTGAACAAAAAATGTTCAAAATCTTGAGAGCTTTAAGATGACATGAATTAAAAGGGTGATCCCTAAAATAAGGGGCCGTGAGGGGCCAAATGTCTTATTTTTAGTCTCTAATGTTCAATGTCTGTTTACAGATTATGTGGTCACAATCTTAATCATTATTTTAGAATGAAAATCGCAATCAAAATCTTATCTCATCTTAACAAGAGTCGGACGGGATACCGTCTGTCGCTTGCAACGAATATCTGATCGGAGTTAAAGGCTTCCGTCTTCAGCGGAAGACCTTCTTGTATCTTAGGTTTCTTTTCCACTATTAGGTTTTCGTTTCAGACGGAAGACCTTATAGTGATTCTACCGTTTTTTCTTTTTATTATTATTATTTTTTTTCCCTTTTTGTTTTGACGATTTCTCAGAGATGACTGGACGGATTCTCATGAAATTTTCAGGGATGATGGAGAGTAAAAATATCTTACAGATGCAGTTTTTAGTTTTTCAAAAGTCACTTCCGGTCGTCAGATATATCCAATTTCCGTTTTTTTTCAAAAAAGTTTTGTCCGAGTCATATCTCAGAAACAGTAAGAGATTAAGACACCAAACTTATATGTGTAATAGATCTTGATAAGTAGGCAAAACCAATCGGGTTAAGATCGTCCGCCGTCGCTTCCGGTCGTCACAGGAAGTGATCAAAGAAATCGAAAATTTCAACTTTTCTTTTTTGAAACTTTTTTTGCATCACATTATAGCATCTTGTTTGTAGTTTCGAAATATATCAGTCCCACCGGAAACAAAAACGACAACTTCCGGTTATAAGAGAAAAACTGCATATTTTCAGTATTTTTCTCTCCCATAAATATTTTTTATACGTAATGTATTTGAAATGATTTTTGGATATCTTATTCAGACTGCAGATGTCTACAGTAACGTCAAATATCTTTGTAAAATTCACTTCCGGTTGCGTGATTTTCTGTCCTCAAAATGAGAAGTTATCATAGCTAGATCTCGTAAACGATAAGAGATTAAGGCACCACAGTTATATAAGTGGTAGATCTTGATAAGTAGGCAAGTTCAGTTGGAATACGATCGTCCGCCGTCACTTCCGGTCGTCACAGGAAGTGATCCAAAAATCAAAATTTTTAACTTTTCTTTGCGTGAAACATTTTTTGCATCACATTATAACATCTTATTTGTATTTTTGAAATATATCAGTCCCACCGGAAACTAAAACGACAACTTCCGGTTATAAGAGAAAAACTACATAATTTGTGTATTTTTCTTTCCCATAAATATTTTTTATACATAAAGTATTTGTAGTGATTTTTAGATATGTTATATAGACTGCTTATGTCTACATTAACCTCAAATATCTTCGTAAAATTCACTTCCGGTCGCGTGATTTTCTGTCCTCAATATGAGAAGTTATAACAAAGGGATCTCGGAACGGTAAGAGATGGAGACGCCAGACTTGAATGAGTAATAGATCTTTATAAGTTAGGAAACTCATTAGGGTTAAGATCGTTCGCCGTCATTTCCGGTCGTCACAGGAAGTGATCAAAGAAATCAGAAATTTCAGCTTTTCTTTTTGGAATACTTCTCGGCATCACATTATTGCATCTTATTGGTTGTTCTGATATATGTCCGTCCCACCAGAAACAAAAACGGCAACTTCCGGTTATGAGAGAAAAACTGCATAAATTGAGTATCATACTATCCCATAAATATCTTTTATAGAAAGAGTATTTGAAATGATTTTAGAACATGTAATTCAGACTGCAAATGTCTAGAGTAACTACAAATATCTGTTAAAAATTGATTTCCGGTCTCATGATTTCCTATCCTCAAACTGAGTAGTTAACATAGCCAGATCTTGGTTATGGTAACACATCAAGACACTTAACTTATATGAATAATAAACCTTGAAGAGTGAACAACAGAAATAGGGATAAATGTCTCCGCCGTCACTTCCGGTCGTCACAGGATGTGATTTGAAAAATCGAAAATTCCAACTTTTTTCTTTCCAATTTTGTTTTCATAACTTTATTGCATCTAATCAGTAGTTTTGAAATATGTCAGCTCCACCAAAAATAAATAAAAAAAATAAAAACAACGAAAACTTACAATTATAAGAAATAAAACAACACCAAAGGTCAAAAAGTCAAGGTCATTGGAAAGTATTTAAATTGCTTATATATGCCACATAACCTTGACCTTTGAGTTTGATGTTTGACCTTGACCTTTGACCTTGACCCTTACCCAAGATTTATTTTTTTTTACATTTAGCTTGATACAGTTTCAAGTGTTAAAGTTGAGTTTAAAAGGATTTTGAATGACCTTGACCTTTGACCTCGATAAATGACCTTGACCTTTGACCCTATTGACCCAAAGGTCACAATCAAGCTTGAGTCTGTGGAGGTGTTTACATCTCTCACTTTAACAAATGCTTATATATCCCCCCCCCTTTTTTTTTCTTTTTTTTTTGGGTAAATCAATAGGAACCTAAAAAAAAATTTCTACAGTTCAAACGACGCCACAGATCGACATGAAATTTAAGGATTGCAGTAGAAGACACATCAAAGAAAGTGTCCTGAGTGTTTAACAGTGAGTCTCTGAAGTATATAAGGAAATTCTAATGAGTATCGGCAACAACTATATTTTTTTTTCTGTCTGAAATTTAGGTGCTAATGAGCATGAAAATCAATTAAAGCTTGCATTGGGTATTTCTTCACTTTTTGTCAATAACATTCGATTCTCCTGCTCAAATACGAAATTTTAATACCAAGTATTCTTGATCTCCTTTGTATGTAGAGTTTATTTCAATTTTATTTACATTGAATATTAATTGAATGAATCTAGGAAATAGCGATTTTTCCCTACCAAATCAATTTCTACGCAATTTAGATAGCTTAGATAAATTGGAGTTACCTCGCTTTGAACGGCGTGGTGTAGAGAAAATGTCCATGACTCACAACTGCATGAGATGTTTTGACCTATGACCTTGAAGAGTAGGTCAAGGTCAATGGAAAACTAGAGAAATTGTCGATTTAAGCTTAAAATCCAAATGACCTTGACCTTTGACCCCTTACTCAAAAAGTAATAAAGAAATATCCATTACCTTTATCTAGATTCAGCTTCAAGTGTTAATCTCAAGTTTATCTCTCTCTCTCTTTTGGATGACCTTGACCTTGATAAATGACCCCCTATTGATCCAAAGGTCACAATCAAGTTTTATGTCGTCGAGGTATTTGCAACTCTTACTCTAACAAATGCTTATATCCCCCCCCTTTTCTTAAAAAAAAAATCCAACAGCAGCATAGAGAAAATGTCTACAAGTCAAACCACACGATATATCGACATAAGATTCGGAGTAAAAGCAAGAAAAGACCTTAAAGAAAGTGTCCTTAGAGTTTTAAGGTGAGTCTCTAAAATATAATGAAATTCTAGTGGAAATCGGCAAAATCTGCATTTTTTTTTCTGTCTGAAATTTTGTATTGCTGAGCATAAAAATTAATTAAAGCCCGTATTGGCTATTTCTGCAATTTTAGTTAATATCATTCGATTCTCCTGCTCTATTACGACATTTTAATACCAAGTACTCTTGCTTTCTTTAGTGTATGGAATTTATTTCAATTTTATTTGGATTTAATATTAATAGAATGAATCTTGATTTCATTTGAAATTTGATTTTTTTTTCTAGAATAACACAATCCCAAGAAATAGCGACTTTCAGCATAGTAAAAAGAATTATACGTTTCTTTCCTGTGTTTCCCATCTAGAATTACATGTTTGGAATTTTATTTATGCTACTTACATTGAATTTCATGCCTATTTCGGTCAGGAATGTTAAAACCCGAACCCGATTCTCTGTTTTCCTTTCCATAATTACAAACTGTGGAAAGACTTGCATCTCTCGCTCATGTTTCTCACATGCTCTTAAATAATTTATCGTTTATTACATCCATTTCAAACAAAAAACTGTTTCAAATCGGATATTTTTCAAACATCTCTTTAATATATGTATAATGCACATATTATGCAGGTACACATAAAACATTCACAACGTTTTCACTTACGCTTCCGTCTTGATGCGCAGATCAAATGCATGTTATTCATATTATTAGGTATATCATAATTTTAATCAGACCCTACCCCTTACATCTTAACTCGAAAACAATCTCATTCAAGCTGACATATACACCTAGGAGCGTGTTACAATGTTTTGAACACGCTCTTTTTGCGTGATCAATGAAATCGTGGTTATCCGAGTCATATACTCGTATAATCCAGGAAGTCTGTTTAGAGTATATTTATACCAACTGCGAGCCCGATCTAAAATCCTTGTAAGAAAATGAGAATATTGCTGTTTTATTTATTTTTTTGCTTTTTTCTAACTTTCTTTCAGCCCAAATGATATTGAAATGCTTAAAAAGGTGGAAAGGCCGATAATTGTTCACCGAACAATTAGTCTACTAGTTTATTATATGTCTGTCTTTTTTAAAATAGATAAAAACATCCTGCATATACAGATTAATAGAGGAGAACGGAAGACCTTCTTTGTTGCTGAAGCAACAAGAGTTTCTTCTTCTTATTATTATTATTAAGGTGTTGGTTTCCAACCGGAAGCCTTGTCGTTTCATTTATCTTTTCCCTATTATTATTAAGGTCTTGACTTTCCAACGGAAGACCTTATTGTTTTCGTTCGGTTTCTTTTTCCCTATTATTATTATTATTATTATTTTTTCTTACCGATTTTTGTGCACGCTAGTTCTCGTAAACGGCTCGGTCGATTTTCACGAAACTTTCAGATCTGATAGATATTGGTCTGAACCTTATTGGAAATTTTTTATAAGTACGTCGTCACTTCCGGTCGTGAGATATGGACGATTTACTGATTTTAAGAGGGTCAGCTTGTCCGGGCAATCACTAAAAAACGAATGAAGATATTGACTTGAGATTTTCAGTGAAGGTAGAGGAAGGATTGCTGAATTGCTTTTTGAGTCTATATCTTTCCAGCGCAAAAGGCGTTGAAGCTCGCCTGAGCTCGTTATAATTATCATTTTTCTGAACATCAAATTTTGTGCTCGTGATTTCTCGAGGACTACTGGATGGATTTTTATGAAATTCCAGACGATGTATGCTATCTGCAGTTATTATATCCTGGTGGTTTTTTGGAAATTCTTATCTGGCGCCGAGTTACGGACAATTTTCTGATTTTAAATTGACATTTTGTTCGCGGATAATCTAAAGAACGGTAAAAGATATCACGGTGAAACTTTACGGGATTATAGATCGTGATAAGTACTATCCAAGACGCGATCTTTTGTACGTCGTCTCTACTTCCTGTCGTAACGACATGCAAAGAAAAAAAGTCAAATTTTTAAACTTTTTTGTTTTTCAATATTTTCAAATCATATTCGTATGGTTGAAAGAAACATTTCTCATTAGGCTGAATATATAATTTGTTTGTAAATTGATGAATTCGAACTCGATATTAACATTCAAAAGTCTGAAGCGGGATCTTAATGGCGGCGGTCTCTGTCAATTCCGACATTTCGCAATAGGGGTTTACAGAGGCAGCTGAGCGTTTGCTTGAACGAAAGTAACATAAGGAGCAATGAAATGTGTAGGGATACTTGGATAGTCACGTCGTAGGTTCGGTGCAATTCGGTGTCAAACTACATTTATTATCCAAGGTTTACTTGCAAGTCTTCTTTAATAGGTTTTGGTTGTTTCTCAAAGTAGAAATAGAAAAGAATTAATGTGCAAATGAAGTACAATATCTATATCTTTTGTTTTGCATCACGGTAACACATAGCTTAAATCATAGTTATAATTAATAGTTTTTCAAGAATGTAGTAAGTAAAAAACGTGACCACTGTTTTCCCATGCACACTTGTGTCATATTAAATCAATAGAAGGGACAACTGTTACAATAAGAAAATATTTTATTTTTAAAGATAACAATTTTTCAAAGACAGTTTAATTGGCCTATATAAACATTTTATTTTCTCAATGCAAGTTATTGAACATAATGGAATCTTATTTTTTGACCCTCGTAGGGCGGTCGAGGCATTTTTTCTCAGTGAAACACACCACCTTTTTTATGAAAGTGTAAGTAATCGGAATAGTCAACTTTCGTGACTGAAAATGAAAAATTAACCATTCATAGCTGTTTCACTGCTTTAGTGTTATTTGCCTATATACGATATGTTACATGTATGTGTTATACTTTCCACACTTAAAATTTAGGCGATAAGGGAACGCTCTTTTGTTATTTGATTAAAGCTATCTCACCTATTTAAATGAACATTCCAAGAGAAATTCGCTAAGATTTACTCGATGCGTTTGGCGCGAAATTATGAATAGTGACCCTTCTTTCATAATTCCAAGACAGATTAAATGTTGCAGAATTATATGTACAAACAAGTGAAGTAAGAGTAGTTGTTCAAATAGCGTAATCGATAAGCGTATTGGATTTTCACGCTAGTGACCCGTTTCAATTACCAGTGTGTCCAAAATATGTTTAATCCATTTTCAGCTCGATGTTATGGGTTATTTCTCGGAATCGGACGGAAGACCTACTCTTTGCTCGCAAGGGGATCGTTTCTAGTTATTATTATTATTATTGTTTTTTTTCTTACCGATTTTATGCACGCGAGTTCTCGGAAACGGCTGGTTCGATTTTCATGAAACTTTCAGGACTGATAGAACATCAAACAAAGCTGAATATAATTTTTTGTTTTGATGACGTCACTTCCGGTTTGGAGATTTCCGCGATTTAGTGATTTTCAGAGGGTCAGTTTGTCCGCGAGTTTTCTCAGAAACGGCTCAGGAAAGAAACTTGAGTTTTTCAGCAATGATAGAGCAATATATGTAGATGTGACATACGTATTTCATTTTCACCGGAAGTGCTGCACGTCGGCGCGCGCTATGGCCAGAAAATAGACCTATCGCGAATTTCAAAATTTTTAACACATTTTCTACGATATCTTTTTTCCCGGAAATATTTCGTTAAAAATTGAACAAAAGAAGTGTAGAATTTCAAGATCTTTCAAATGGTATCTCTAGAAAAGGGCTGGCCCTAAAATAAGAAGTTTTTCCTTTATATCTCAAAAAGTATTGAGAATTTGTAATACGTCAAAGAAGCAAAATTGTTCAAAATGTCAAGCTAAATTATTGAGTCGTCAAAATACGTCCGTGACGTCACTTCCCGGGCCCAAAACCCGGGAAATAGTGGAAAACGCATTTTTCCGTTCTTGACAAGTATTTGGGTAACATATGTCTTGGGAGCATAAAAATTAATTTTCTGTCCCTCGTCATCACTTCCGGTCAAACCTGAAGTAGCAAAAACTGGCTTATTTTTACATTAATTAACATATTTTTAAAAGTATTTAAACTATTTTTGGGCGTTATTACTCATTTCTTTAAAAAAAAGACGTTTTCCGATCAAACAGGACGGAAGACCACTCGTTGCTTTGCAACGAGCTTTGCTCTAGTTATTTTTATTATTGTTTTTTTTTCTTACCGATTTTGTGCACGCGATTTCTCGGAAACGGCTTGATCATTTTTTTGAAACTTTCAGGACTGATGGAAAATCAATCAGACCTGTTTTTTTTTTATTTTTATGACGTCACTTCCGGTTTCGAGATTTTTTCGCGATTTAGTGATTTTCAGAGGGTCACGTCCCGCTTTTTCTCAAAAGGCTTTTAATAAAACGTAAGATTTTCAGCGATGATAGAGCAACATGTGCTGATGTGACATACACCTTTCTTATTCTCCGGAAGTGCAGCCGTGGCCTGCTAGGGCTCGAAAAAAGACCTATGGGAATTTAGAAATTTTTCGCACAATTTTGGCAATATCTTTTTACACGTTAATATTTCTAAAGACATATAGAACAAAAGTTGTGAAGAATGTCACCATCTTTG
>NW_026940119.1:0-9912 GCF_032062105.1 Saccostrea cuccullata
ATGGAACTTGATATTTTTGTAAAAAAAAAAATCGGGGTCTTTAAAGGTCGCAGATAGTGCGCACGGACCAGTCTGACTAATTTCATTATAACGTCAAACATTTGGATTTTGAATTTTAACACATGCTCATGGACACATGCTACATTTCTTTTTTATGACGCCACACTTCCAAGTCTAGCTTTAAGTTTAGATTATAATTTATTTAATTTTTAAAAATCAAAACAATGCAAAAAAATTTACGAGCGTCATCAATATAAACAGTTTATAAACACAAACTGCACAACCTAGTCCGACAATGCGCTAGATTTATAACAACGTCATGAATAGAAATCTCCATTTTCAGCAAATTACATGTGTTTTTAAATTCTTGTAGTGTCTTCAAATTTGAACACACCGTTTAAAAATCTTATATACCAATCTCAAATCAATAAACTAAATATATTTCAATAACTGAGTTGTTTTAACAAATGGTTTGTCTCTTACGTCGTTTCAACCGTATTAAAACTTATTTTTTGATTGGATGCTGCCCCGCTCGGACGGCCGACGTTTTTCTGTCGAGTTTTGACACATACTTGTTATGGTTTTTGTTTAGTATTTTCCCTGTCTATATAGTAAGCGATACTTACGATATCAGAAAATGATTTTAGTCTCTTTATTTGTGTTATATATAATTTTTATTAAGTTTCAAATGACTTGTTTTATTTAGAAAATATAATCATTTTAATTCAAACACTTTATACAAGAGATATGGAATTTTAACCTCGGTCCGTGCGCACTATCTTTAAAGATCTCGAATTTTACAAAAATATTAAGTTCCATCAATAAAAATTAAATCATTCTGACTTGTTTTTTTTTTCCTAAAAATATTTTGATATACAATAGATTTATATAGAACCATTTATTTTAACAAAAACGTCAGTGTCCATGAACTTTTTGGACAACCCTCTTTGAGATCATACTTAATATCATGATAATCAGAAATTTAGGGTCATGTGATATATATACTCACTTTTCACGGGGACGACTGTCAAGTTAAAATGATTCCATTTTCGTATAGATATACAATCTGAAGTAATCTTCAATGAATTGTTCAAAGTAAACACATCATAACAAGTTGCTCTGACTCGACATTCATTGTTATTCGGATATATTACAGCAACAGGAATTTGTATAGATAATCCAGAAATATATATAGATGTACATTGAATACTGTATATATGAATCAGTGATTGCATAAAATATTTTAATAAAAACAAATGCAATTTAATTTTGCTTATTATCTGAAAAAAATTTAACTTTCCTCTGTTGCCAAACAGTATTTCAAAAATAAATTCTACACTTGTGCATGTTTTGTTATAATCATTATTTTTAAACTAATATCGCTGTAACATTTCAGAGTTGTGTATACTCCAAAGTAAAAGAAAAAATATTGTTTAAAAATATTTTAACAAAATACCGTATAAGTAGAATTTTTAGCGAGGATTTAATTTTGGCATTATTAGCGAGGGTGCTGAGATCGCTAAAATTTAATATCACTAAAAATTAATTGCGTATTATTTGTAATATCTTCTTTAGTTAGCATTTAAAAATCGCTAAGATTACTTTTCGCTAAAATAAGATACCATATTTTCTGTTGAAATCGCCAAATTTGCGTCTCGCTAAAATTTCCACTTATACGGTATACAATAAGATAGTGGAAAGGCTTGATGACAAAAGCAAACATCCTTACGATAATACAAACATCCGTCACCCACATTTAGTCATTCACCTGAAGAAACACGTAAGGATCCGCCGTCTAGTTCCTTGGTTATAAACTAGGTCATCATCGACTGTCGGAAGCGCCCGCAAGCCCGGACCTCATTGTATATAGAACTTGATGGGACTGTTAATATTCTTGCTTCATCAACTTGTTTGTCAATAACTATACGAATCAAATGAGAGATATAAACTACGTATGCAAGTGACAAAGGTATATTGCTGCATAAGTAAAGGAAATTGACAATTAAAAAGTGAAAGTCATTACATTTATCATAAAGCTTTGTTGTTAGATAACCATAAACGTCTTTTTCTAGAAAAAGATCGAAATATGAAACAGATGTGTCAGACTCTGTGGTATCTTTTCTTTCAAGATCACCAAGATATATTGTTTCGACATAAGAATGGAAATATACATCAGCTAATTGACAATACGTCGTCGATACTGGGTATATCTAAATGTCGATTTGAAGGTCACGGCAAGTTACTTGCCGAGACCTTTGAAAAATTCAACTATACATTATACCATCGACGTCTTGTCACGCAGTGAAGAATGGTTATTTCCATTCTTACGATGTCAGTGGTAATCTTACAACCAAGCTCTATGATAAACGTGATTATTTTAACTTTTTTAATCGTTAACTTCCCTAACTTATGCAGCAACATAATACCTTCATAACCTGCATTCGGGATTCATATCTCTCAGTTGATTTGATACGCGAGAACATGCTCTACGCATGAACAATTTCTGAAACGAAATATGTTTCTGACAAATAATTTGATAAAACAAGAATTTTTGCTGTCTTGATTCATTTCTATAGTCGATACAATGACCCTGTCGGCAAGTATAATCTTCCTTTAAGTTTTACCATACTTATTGTAAGGTGATTATCTACAAACTGAATTGTCTTGAGTTACGATTTTCTGTTTTTCCATACCACGACTTGGAGCATACGGCGGGTGTCGGCGGGGGATGTTCACTCCTCCATTGCACCTGATCCCGCCAAGTGAAGTTAAAGAGGTCCGTTTCTGCTCAAAATTTGTATTGTTAAATGGACCTTTTAGCGTGAATAGGAGTGGGCCATTGACCGTCCTTTGTCGGTTTCTATATCTTTTAATAACTATGTCTGTGAACTTTTGCCAAATTCCTCGTATAAGGTGTCAGTGGGCTTCCTATGGGTTTTCAGTGTAACACTAGTATTTCAGTATATGTTATATTCTTTGAAAATATACTTCCACTGAATGATATGCAATTATGTATAATTCCTCTTTCGGTGTATTTTTCTTAATAAAGTTTTCAGAAACTAGTCCAATTATTGCTTAACTGGAACTAGTTAATTGATGTTAACTCAATTTTGGCTATAATTGAAAAGCGAAATCATATATTTACTTGTAAAACAAACTAAATAACAATGAAACATATTAAAACATGTTCATAATATAATTTTGGCCATTCCGGTAAGTATCCGTATACGCTTATCTCCTCTCATCTTACCCCAGTGTTTCTTCCAGAAAGATCTTATCTTATATAGGGGCCATCCATACCCACAGCATTATCCGATTCGGACAAGGAAAAAAAAAGAGTAACAACAAATTCCTTGACTGTTCATCTGAACTCATTTAGTTCCACGATCTTTCGAAGTCAATGGTTAGCGATTAGCCATTAGCAGCAGATTTGATATTTCTGGTGTAGCAACACCGGAAGCTGTATTCCCAGCCAATGGCAGCACTGAACTTCATCTCATGACTTCTTCATAACTGGGAGGTGGTTGAGAAGGATCAGAGACTATGCTGCTATAGGACGGGGGAGGGGCCATGCTATCTGGAAGAGCTTCGGCATTTTGATTGGCATCATGTCCATTGATTTCTGATAACGGTTGGGATATAACCGGTGGTGCAGATGGCGCTACAGCGTCCGTATTTTCACTTTCGCGTTCACAACTCCTAGTGCAGTCATTGACATACTCTCTCAAACTTTCACATGCAGAAGAACATTTAGAGATAAGTGTGTGTAAAGACCTGGATATGCAAGAACCGCAAGATTCAATCATATCACAGATACAGTTACGATCAGCTGAAGTCCGCTTACAGATGGATTTGAACATCCAAGATACACAGCAAATAAAGAACATGAACGGGAAGATGACACCAATCGCACTGACAGTGTAGTCTTCATCATAAGAGACGGGCGTGGTGCTGTTGTCATACTCCGTTGTATTCAGCATGATGGTGCCCTGTATTTGAAGAGAAAATTTTTATAAATGCCAAATTGATGAAATTGGAAAATGCTCACTGAAATAAGGAACTGAGCATGAAGATGATTAAGGATTACCCACTCTAAATATTACCAGTAAATGTATTACAGATTATTTCAACATATATAAATCGACCAAGTGCTTTCAAGTTTTCAAATTAATTTTCATGTAAAAAGTATCTGTTTATATCAATAACCTTTGTAAATTAATATAGTTAATAAAAGAGTTACCCTTCCAGGTTGATGTATAATATACAAATCCTAATGTTTTGAGTCCGAACAATTATTTAATTTAAAACATTAAAAATCAGTTCATTTAACTATGTATAATAATAATTGGGTTTATTATTGAGAGAGTTAGTTGCTTGATTTATGACACTGTCATTTTTCATCTTTTGTTTTATTTTTTTCACGCATGCTGTATTGTAATGTACACATCTCATGTTTGTATCTTCTCTATACTGTAGTACAGTTTAAGAGAATAAACTATTCCCCATTTTCAAAAGTGAGTTATCTCCCCTCAAAATCGGAACTCTTCAACACTAGCATAACTTCCGCGGACTACATGTTACGATAATCCAACAAAATAGTGATCAACTTACACGCTGTATTTAAAATTTTAAAAGAAGGAAACGGTTTGCATTTTTTTAGATAATAAATTATTTTATAAAGGGTCTGTTAGCCCCCCCCCCTTTCTAGAAAGCTATACGAATTAGCCAGGCACGTAGCATCGTCTTTATAGCCAAAGAAATATTTTTTTCTTACCTGGAAAAGTTGGCAAGCAAAGAAAAACCTTGCCCAAAGTTGAAAAAGCTAATACTTATTTCAGTACCAGTTCCTTGGCATACAATACTACATTTCCCTTATATAACTTACCGTAGTATAAACTGAGTGTGTGTGTGGGTGGGGTTGACAACCTGTCTATCAATGAACATTTTCAATAGAAAAAGTAATATTGGGAAAAAAGTGGGGGTTGGGCTAAACCCCTGACCCTTCACCCCCCCCCCCCCCTCCGTGCGTACAGGTACAGAGAATATGTAAATGGGTTGAACAGTTGAAAATGAACCAAAGTTGTGAAAATTAATATTATTATTAGAATTTTTAATTGTGAATTCAATAAAATTACGGTACATATATTTTTTCACAGATGTACATGTATGTCAGTTACACGGAGTCTCTCTCTCTCTCTCACTGATTGTTTTTCACACACGTTGCAAAAAAAAGAATAACTTATAAAAATAAATACATGTACTTACACTGAAAGGATTTAAAAAAAAATAAATAACACTTGAGAAAAGATTGTTTTCAGTTAATTAACGAGAAATACGCTAGGAAATTATTGTATCAATTTCGTGTTTCTGCTCTCAATTCTCTGATCTAAAACAAAATGTGTATTTTACTCGGGAATATACATGTACATATGCTTAGATCCTACACTAAAACTTTGATTAAATGCAGCTCAGACTTTATACGACATATGTAACACGAATTCAGGTCGATGCTATTTTAATTAGTCTTTCTTCGTTACATGAGCACATGAGATTAAATTATTCATTTAGAATTCCATTCAAAGTTTTAATACTAAATTGTGAATCAATTATTTTACAAATAGAAAATTCTAGAAACACGGTTAATTCAAATGAAATAGGCCTTTAATTGTCACCAAATGTGTTCTTGTAAGTAAAAGTTCTATGTTATGACATACAATCGAGCAAAAACGCAGTTTCTTGGTATCGGTAGCGGAAGACGAACTACTGCTGTATATGCAGCAATTTCAGAGGTAAAACTGTAGATGGACATGTCATCAGTCTTCAAAAAATTCCTAGAGATACAATGAAAATATGGCTGCAGCAGGCTAGATTAATTCGTAAAAACTTTATAACTAAAAATTTGTTCCGCACATTTTGTAAATAATGATGATCCGTCTGCAGAACATCCACTACCGAAAATTAGCTTTTTTGTTTGTGTTTTTTTTAATAGGCCTATTCGAATATGTATCAGCATTTTAATAGTAATTTGTTTCTTTTTTTTGTAAGGGGGGGGGGGGGTCACACAGCACCTTATTATAGTACTACACAGATTAATACAAATCCAGAAAGAGACTATGAGTGGGCAATTTAAAAAAAATACGAATCAGTTAAGATTTCTTTTTATTCACAAACACAATAACATTTTTCCATATGACAGAGGCATACACCATGCACATGTTTACATCAAAAACGTCCGCGGAAGTGACTTTATTTATAGCGCATGCGTATTAAACACAGTAAAAGAGTTCCCTTCAGGGGAAATAACTCACCTTTTGAAAATGGGGAATTGAATTGAATTGTAAATTTTCAAGGTTAAAAATAGCACGAGTAAATGGTAGCATCATTTTCACACCTTTATATACAAATAAATGCAAATAATCATGCGAACTTATTAAAACCATTATTTACTATTATTATGAAATGTCTCTTTGTTTTAAGAAATGGAGAGACATTTTTTAAATTTAAATGCTCTAATTAAATAATTGTGTTATATAAAATTTTACATACCGGTAAAAGAAGTAAACATTTAAAATGTTTTCACATAAAGTACGGCAAATGAATCTAATGGCATTTCGATAGCAGTCTGAGTTTACGTAGCATAGTGAGAAGTATGCCCGACATTCATGGTGAGCCTACATAGGCAATTTAGCCACATATGATCCACATATGCATTGCCTTTCATATGAAGATCATATGTGGATCATATGAGAATCATATGTATATACAATCATATGAGAATCATATGTGGCAAATCATATGAGAATCATATGATATTCATATGAGAATCATATGTGGCTAAATTGCCTGTGTACCATATAACTTTATATCATTCTTTAAGCTAAAACAATTTATAACACACTTAGCCGCAAGATATATAAACACTGTTTAATAAAAATGTTTCATCATGTGATATTGATAATTATCTTGCATCTTGAATTAATTCATACGAAATTGTCACAACTAAGCATGTTGTAATACATGTACATGCCACCATAGGGTTTGTTTTCATGTTTAAACATACTTTGTCAAGACAATAATTATGTAAATGTTAAATACACAAAACGACTTTTCATTTGTTTCATGTACAAAGATAAAATTTCATACTCACGGTAAGTCGTTGACAAATACCAAAAAATAAAATTCGCTTGATCAAACATAACACACACGAAATTAGTTGTCAGATGAAATCATCAGAAGATTGAAATTATTGCGAAATATGTTATTCTATAATTAGAAGAGAATTTAAATACCCGTATGTACTGAGACTAGTGATTTGGTCTATTGATTGTACCACTTATTTACTACATTGTACATTAACTCCACAAAAGACGGTTATTGGTTTATCTACCTGTTTCTAAGGTTACATAAGGATAAGAAATACCTCAAAGATACAGAGAAACAACGTTGTTCTGTCAAATTAACAGAAAATGACAAAGATAAAACACAAGTTGTTATAAATCTTTAAGTGTAATATGTAAAGCGGTCACCAGTCGGCTTTCATCTACTCTTCATTGACTGAAATTAAGGATAAAGTATACATATACTTTTTTCTTCCAACTGTTAAATTAGGTGCTTCTCTCGCGATAGAAATGACATTGGTTAATGTTTAGCCAAGCAAAAAAAATGGCAAAAAAGCAAAAATATAACTTTTAAGTTTAAGTTTTCTGAAAAGTTTATGATATGTACGAAGTTTTCTTACAATTAAAATTTTTAAAATTACTTTTCCATTGAAAGAATTATTGAAAAATCACTACTGTAACTCTTCTATGTATCTACCGCATCACTAGAAAAGCTAGCTACGTTCCCGATATCGAAGCTTACATAAAAGTATAGATATAACCACAAATTTTGAAAGAAAAGGCTACATAAAAGCTTAAAGCAATTGGTGAACAGTTCATAAGAATAGATTTTTTTTTTGATAATTAAATTACAAATGAGCTTTATTTGTATGTTCATAATCTATTTTCCTCTCTTGGATATAAATTTTTAACTATGAATATGTGATATAGAGAGACTAAGTATGCATTTAAGTAAACATCCATTAGTAAATCTGGCCTTTAAGGATATTCGGCAAGTACTGACCTGACCAGCTTCATTCCCGAACTTTTCTAGAATGGCGTTATGTAACCTGTAAATATTGACCAGTATTGCTTGAATGTAGGGGAAGAAAACGGCAGGGGGTTCCAACACTCGCATACAAAATACCAAATTGCCTAGCTACAACAAAAGGTGGGGATCACCTTTTAAAAGAAAATTTTCAAATAAAAGGTTAAAACTGCGTAAAGACCTTCGTGGCACCTTTCTGTTATGAATAAACATCAACATCTTTCCCAATCAGATTTAAGCTTCTGTACGATTCTAAAATTAGTTTCACGGCTACATGTCTAACGTTGATTTTTAAAATGTATAATTTTGGCATAAATTTAGTGTATAGTACGCCAATCTGGCATTCTTACCTGAATGATGCAAACGAAAATGCACTAGTTTACTAGCTATATATCCCGTCAAATTCATTTAAGGAATGAATGAAATAGCAACCCAAATTATACTGTATAACCTGGGGTGGGGCAGTTTACGCTTTATAAACCGCGAAGCGGTTTATAAAAAAGCGTTAACTGCTCCAACCCAGGATATAGCAGTATAATTTGGATTGTAATTTAATTCATTCCTTATAATTTAATTTTCAATCATTTAGAATATAAAACAAGACAATTTCTCTCTTTAAAACACCTTCAAATTGTTCATATTTTAAACGTAACGTTAAGCGGATTGATACGTTTTTGACGTAAGTCATTGTGACGTAAGCAAACCAGATTATACAATTTAGATTAATTTTTTATCCAATTAAATGACGCGTTACAACCAAAATTAAATTATAATATTATATGTACACAACACGGTTTGCCATGCAGTTCTGTGTTGTACGATTCTCCTCGGGTGTTTGTGAAACAGAAATGCATTCGATTTTGGCATCATATTCGACTTCGCTGGCTAATCGAAAAGTCGCTTTGACTAGACTCCAGATGGGTTGATACAGGAAGGGGTAGTGGATTGAACTTTTTTAGCTGCAGATCTGTAGCTCTCCAAAAAAAAAATTTGACAGTCCGGTCTATCAAATTATTTTTTCGGAGAGCTACAGATCTGCAGCTAGAACTTTTTAGAAAACTTGAAATCCCAAAAATTTAACAAAATCGACAACCTAATTTTTTTTTCAACTTTATATGTAACTATTCCCCACGATGAATTAAATTCCACAATATCTGCCATCATTTGACATCTGCTTTTCAATAAAAATTGACCTCGTTCACTTACTTACCTTGTCTTTGATCATTTACAAAATTACTTTGTTAAAAAACATTCTTATTGTACACACAAGTAATCTGAAGTTGATATTAAAAAGATGCTCGAATTTCTGATTCTGTGTGGTTTTTGGAGACCAGTGTCTTCCAACGATCTATTGGAATTCCGTTTACCCCCCGTTATAAGCAGACCTATACATGTATTTGTATTCTTATGAAGCAGCATTTGTTCAAATCTTTTACGTAAAAAGAAGAAAACACTTGCTGTGGCCTTGAACTCGGCATTTAGATAAATCGACGACGTATTGTCAATTATCAAAAGTTATTTCCATTCTTCATGTTCTTATGGTACTGGTTATATCCTGCTGAGCCTGAGATAAAAAATACCACAGAGTCTGACACATCTGTGTCACATTTGGGTATTTTACTTGAAAAAGACGTTAGGCCTAATGGTAATCTATTAACCAAGCTCTACTATAAACGTGATGACTATTTTTTTCTATCGTCAACTTCCCTTACTTATGCAACAATATACCTTCATCACCTACATACAGAGTTTATATCTCACTGTTGA
>NW_026940120.1:0-9924 GCF_032062105.1 Saccostrea cuccullata
GTCTTCATAAGATGTCTAGCCTTCTTTTCTTCTTCCAGACTGTAAAACTTTGATGAGATCTTTCGCCAGAAAATGTTCATGCAATCATGCAATGTTTATTAAATACACATTGTACCTCCGAACGTTAGAGAGTAGTTCAAGGGAAGTAATTAGGAAGCAAAAAATGCTTCAAAATGTAGAAAAAAGTAATCTTTACCTTTGAATTTCTTTTACATCTATGAATCTCCCACCAATATTTTACACATTTTGATATAATCAAATATCAGCCTTTCATAATTAATTATTACTAAATTTGTAATTTTTAATCTTAATTTTTGTTTTGATGCAGTTGTGACGTCATTGATCAACGTCATTGAAACGCTTTATGACAAAAATCAATAATTTAACACTATGATGAAAAAAAGACAAGGCTTTACTAAAGATTATAACTCCAGAATGCTTTGTTTGATTTTCTAACTTCTTCTATCTTATGAATGGAATAACATGTGTTTGGGGAATTCGTGCTAGTGATTAAAAATTTAACGGCTTTCTGAATTTCTTATTCGGAGACACAGGTTGCGTGTATTGAGATTGTTTTTTAAGAAAGTAGATGATTTTCTTTGACTTATCACACCCCTGACACCTCGTTTTTACTGAATCCTAGCGACAATATCCGGATCTTCCTTCCGTTTGCTTCCTCCGTGATCACAAAATACAGCGTTTAGCTGCTTTTTACGCAATCTATCTCATTGTAGTAGAGAGTGATATTCCACTTTATTTAGCTACTGATGGATTTATATCTCTTTAATTCAATATTTATGAAATTTTACACAGAAATAAGATATCCGATATGTCACAAGCATAGAATTTAAAATAAAATTGTTACAAACACTGCACACCAGAGATTTATCTCAGTTAAAAGTTTTCTTGTTACATTAGGTTTTTTTTTCCTTCAGTAAGCTATTCCCTGGAATTTTATTTTATAAAGTGAAATAATAGTACATTCAACTAACCGAGGGAATTTATCCTTATCAAAGAATAGACACAAGCACGTGCATTTCTGGTTAATGTCAATTTGTAATGTTTTTTCCTTTTTCTTTCTAGTGACGTAACCTAAAATCAGTCTCATTTTCATTTGTAAATACTGGCGAATTGGAATCTGTAAATCTTTATTTTTTACGAATGCAGTAAATTAATCACAACAAATGCAATCACATCTGCCAAAAAGGACTTCTTTTAGGTGCAAGGATGCGTTGTTAATTTAGCTTCCTGATATACCCTGCTGAAGTTCAAAGCAATATCGTTTTGTTAAGTCGTGATTCAGAAATCGGTTAAAAAGCTGTCCGTTGTTGTTTTCAAGTTTGAATGTGTGTTTTATATCTGCAATTTGTTTCAATTAAGAATTATTCCAGCTTATGATTTCGCATTGTTTTCACATTTTGTAAAAAAGCAAATTATATCGTTAAAAATTCTTTAAAAATGTAGTGCTATAAAAAAATCTTTTACAACTGATATTGTCCTGATCAGTTGTTAGTACTTTAACCCTATTGAACTGTTCGATTACGATTTGCTGGGAGTCGACATTCTTTTCTCTGTATATGAACCTTTTCAGAGCTGCCTTCATTGTGATTGCTGTAATGCCGCTAAATTCCCCAAGCCCATGAGCGATGTCGACTCGAAGTCGGCAAGAAATACAAATTTTCTGCCTGAGAGAGAGAAAAAAAACACTCATCATGTCCAAGGATGTGTTCCAAAAATAAGACAAAATAAGTGTTAATTCTTCTGTTAGTTCTCAATCTAGACCCAGGGCTAGTTTGCAAAGTTCACTTCTATCAGTAAATTTTTTACGGGAACGTTTAGTTCGTCAATACTAATTCTGGTTCAACCGTGAGCTTTCCTCTTATTGTTGAACCCAGCTTCTCTTAAAACCTCAAGACAAAAACACGAGTTACAAATATTGTACTTTTATATAGAATCAGCATGGAATAAACTTCTTATGAGTTTGGGAACTATCAGCACCGAAGGTCTGATTCCAACTGACTATCATTTTCAACAACAAATCAAACATACTGAACAAAGAGCGAGTAAAATAAAAGGATTAACAAAAGGTATATAGAAATCAAGTATCAAACAATTATTGAGCGAATGGTGACATTTTAGCAGTATGTATATAATAGAATTAAAGATGAAAGAATAAGTGTCAATGTCAATTAAGGAATTAGCTGTCCAATCTCTGACTATGCCTCAGGTGGGATTAAGGCTGTGCGGAATTTATATAATTTATCACATTTGCCGAAATATATGAAAAGTTTTGACAACAATTTATACAAGGTCCGAAAAGTTAATTTACACAGTAATTTAAAATAAGTTCAAAAAATGTTGTATTTTACATCGTAACACTTGCTCCGCCTTCGCGTAAAACACGTCCTCGTGTTTTGATTTTTTTCTCTCTCAATAAAACCGGCCTCTTCTTGGTCTTCCGGATCCTTGACATCTCCGGGATTGACAACGGCTTTGATTTTCTAAAAGGACCGATTCTATGTGATCTCTGTCATCCTGCAATGTTTCGATGGTCTGCAGCAGGGCCTTGTTTTGGTTCCTTAACTCTTTGCTCGTTTTCTCACCTTCAGTCAGAATTTTCATTACATACTGGTTATGTTCTTTTCCGATCTCGTTTAATTTCCTCTGCATTAAGTTCATAATCACTTTATCACCATTGGCGTCTTCTTTCAGTTTTCGAAATTTCTCACGAAGTATGTTATCATTAGAATTCCTTGATTGTTCTTGCATCTCCTTTTTCATAGCCATATTTTGATTTTCAAGTTTTTCGATTTCACATTGCGCTTTTGATAATTTGATCGCCATATTTTTCTTCTCTTTATTTGACATGCATAGTTGGATTTTAACATTTTTCAGCTCAGTTCGTAAAGTAGACGATGTGTCGCAATATAATCGAAACTGGCTGTCTCTAACGGAATTAAATGGTAATTCTCGCAGAATTCGTTTGTTTTCGAGATACTTGCTCAGTCGTTTCATGTCTCGCGCTTTCCTTTTGCGTGGAATTACTGGTTCTTTGTGTTCGGGTTTTGGCGCTGCTTTCTTCATCTGTGTAAAACACATCCTCGAATAATGTCCAATTCTGTGACATTGGTAACACTTCTGGCTTAACGCAAAACATAAAACGTTAGGATGCACGTTTCCGCACCTTCCGCACACTGGATGCTGGCATGAAGGAAAGTTGAACTTTCTCTGTCTCCACTGCGGTCGGAAAGAATAATCCATTGCTGGTCCTAAAACGTCAGCTTCATCTGTCAAAATCTGGGGAAAACTAGCTGTGTAGCTCTTGTAGAGGTCCAGGATCTGACTACTACAAAGTATATGTAGCAGTCCCGGGTGTCATTACCCTTAGGATTCTCACACCAAGTTTTACGGGATGATTTTGTTCGCCTATTACTGATTCTGGTTCAACCGTGAGCTTTCCTCTTATTGTTGAACCCAGCTTCTCTTAAAACCTCAAGACAAAAACACGAGTTACAAATATTGTACTTTTATATAGAATCAGCATGGAATAAACTTCTTATGAGTTTGGGAACTATCAGCACCGAAGGTCTGATTCCAACTGACTATCATTTTCAACAACAAATCAAACATACTGAACAAAGAGCGAGTAAAATAAAAGGATTAACAAAAGGTATATAGAAATCAAGTATCAAACAATTATTGAGCGAATGGTGACATTTTAGCAGTATGTATATAATAGAATTAAAGATGAAAGAATAAGTGTCAATGTCAATTAAGGAATTAGCTGTCCAATCTCTGACTATGCCTCAGGTGGGATTAAGGCTGTGCGGAATTTATATAATTTATCACATTTGCCGAAATATATGAAAAGTTTTGACAACAATTTATACAAGGTCCGAAAAGTTAATTTACACAGTAATTTAAAATAAGTTCAAAAAATGTTGTATTTTACATCGTAACAAATTTATTATGGCATAGGACTGCTTGAATTGTTTCAGTTCTGGGCCCAGTTTCATTGATTGGTAAATTGAACCAAAAATTGTAATAACCATTGTTAATGAGTTCTTATCAATTAGGTGCACGCTTTCATATCATCATTAAGTTTTTCAATTTTTCATTGAGTAAAATGCTGACTAACTTTTTTCATGAAATATATGGAAAAAAAGGAGAGCAAACACAGATCCCCAAAACATCAGAGGTGGGATCAGGTGCCATGGAGGAGTGAGCATCTCCTGCCGACCAGTCACACCCACTGTGTGCTCCTTGTCATGATCGGGAAATACGGAAAAATCCGTCGTCAATTCAGTGTGTAAATAATGGACTAACCAGTAGTATGAAAAACGTCAGTCAGCATTTGACTCATTGATAAATTGTATTTGCTGACAAGGTCATTGTATCGACCAAAGAACATACGAGAGGATGACTTCAAACAAGACTGTTGATGTTCTTGTTTCATCAATTTGTTTGTCAATAATTTACCTCGTTTTAGAAAATCAACTGAGATATATAAACTCCGTATGCAGGTGATGAAGGTGTATTGCTGCATAAGTAAGGGAAGTTGACGATTGAAAAGTTAAAGTCATCACGTTTATCGTAGAGTTCGCTTGTTAGATTACCATTAACGTCTTTTTGAAGTAAAATGTACAAATTTGAAACAGATGTGTCAGACTGTGCTTCATACTGATTGTAAACTCATTATTTACACACTGAGTTGTACATGGATTTTTTCGTGTTTTACCGAACATGACAAGGAGCACACGGCAGGCGTGACCGGTCGGCAAGGGATGCTTCGCTCCATGGCACCTAATCCCACATCTGATTTTTTTTTTTCGGAGGTCCGCGTTTGCTCTTCTCCAATTTTTAGTTTTTGATCGTTTTTGAGCTTTAAAGGTTTTCTGAATCTTTTTTATCCGGAGGCCATAGTTCAGTGTATTGACATTGTTTTTCACAAAAGTTGATGATTAACTTTCAATATGTATTCTGTTTATCGCACATTTGACTCCTTGTTTTTGATGAATCCTGGTGCCAATATCCGGATCTTCCTTCCGTTTGCTTCCTCGGTGATCACAAAATACATCGTTTAGCTGCTTTTTTACGCAATGTATTTCATTTATTAGAGAGCAATATTCCACTCTATTTAGCTTCTGAAAAATTTATACTTCTGTATTTCTATATTTATGAAATTTTTACACAGAAATAAGATTTCTGGGATAAAATTTAAAATAATGTTTTACAAACACAGCACTCCAGGAATTGATCACATTTTATGATCAAGATTTCTTATTCCATTTGGATTTCCCTGCAAGTTATTCCCTGGAATTTTTATCTTAAGTTAAATAATTTAATCTTAGTTGTAACACGTCATTTGATTGGATAAAAGATTAATTTTATCTAGTATAACATAAGTTGTCTTCGTCTATCACAATTAGTTACGTCAAAAACGTATTACTCCGTTTGTCTTTACTTTTAAAATATATGTTCAATTTGACGCCATTTTTGGAGGAAAAATTGTCTTTTTGTTAACACTAAAACTAAATCACAAGCATTGAATGAAGTTTATTTTAACTTACGTTTTACGATATAACGTAACTTGGGACAGTTTACGCTTTTTTATAAGTCACTTCGCGGTTAATAAGGCGTAAACTGCCTCAAGTTGTGTTATATCGTAATCCTTAAATACAAGCAAATACAACTAACTGAGGGAATATACTGTAAACCAACTTTTGTTCGCGTGCGAGAAATTTTCGCGAGGTTTGCGAGAGCCTCGTCATCGCGAATATTTCTCGCCGCGAACGTGTCCTTAAAGTCTTTTTTTCTATTAAAACAGTTGTAAAAAGGATTGATCGCGAAAATAAATCGTCGCAAATTAGTTTATTTTTCGGTAAATCGCGAAAAAAAAGTGGTCGCGAATAAAAGTTGGTTTACAGTATCCTTAGCAAAGAATCGAAAAAAGCACCTGCATTTCCGGTTAACGTCAATTTTTAATGTGTTTCTTCGGATAGACTTGACTAAACCGGTATCCAGAAAAACGCTCTAAAATATAGTGTCGCTTCAGTATATACGAGATCATGTGAGCGATTGAAAAAAAACGATATTTTTTTCCTTTTTGAACCCCATATCGATTTCTACGGTTAAAACTTAAGTTGAAAACTTCTTTTTTACCTCGTTCTCTGAAAAATAATAAATACATATTGTTTATTCACAAAAATAATATTGTCAACGAAGCGCTTGCGGCGCTTGGTTACTGCCATTTCAATCGTATTTAGCCGTTTTTCTATGTATACAAACCATCAAAATGCCTAAAAGCTGAATTAAGATCTTGCAAAAATTACAAAAGAAAATTAATTTCTTAATTTATTAAAAGAAACGAGTCACTAAATCTAATCTCTCGGATGGTATGCAAGGACTAAGACGTTTAGGCGAAATCTCCCGGGATTATGCTACACAGGCACTTCGCCACATAGGAGAATTATATGTGAATCATATGATTGGTTCCATATGAGAATCATAAAAAGGGCATCATATGTGAATAATATGCATATTTATATAATCACATGATTTACATATGTTATTCATATGATCCACATGTGAGTTGCCTCTTATGATACCCATATGAAAGGCAATGCATCTGTGGCTAAAATTCCTATGTAGACTAACCTCAATGAATCAAATAATGAGGGAGGACTAGCCCTGAATTTCTCGGATTGATGAAACATATGGAGATAACGAACAGTAATCAATATCAAAAAATAATTAATGCGAGACTAACCCTAATCAGTTGAATACTTGTACAAGGACTAACATTAATCTCTAAGAGGGGGTGCAAGACGAAACCTAACCAGTCGAGTAGTGTGCAAGACTAACCCTTATCAGTAGAATGACATAAATATTACGTGACAGTCCAATTAGAGCGACGATATTTCGGGTCTGGGAACCGGTAAAATTAAGTCTTTATAAAGTCTTTGCACTTTCAATTAACATTGACGTAATCTAAAATCAGTTTGATTTCCATTTGCAAGATGGGAAATGTGAATTTGTTAATGTTTATTTTTTTTTGCAAAGACAGTAAATTAATCACATCTGCCAAAAAGGAATTGTTTTAGGTGCAAGGATGCGTTGTCAATTTAGCTTCCTGAAATACTCTGCTGAAGTTCAAATCCATTTTTTTTGTTAAGTCGTGATTCAGAAATCGGTTAAAAATCTGTCTGATGTTGTTTTCAAATTTGAATGTGTGTTGTTTCTCTGCATTTTTTTATTTATTAAGAACTCACTTCAGCATATGATAACATTTTGTTTTATTTTTTCTGAAAAATACAATATCACATCAATTGATCATTGCTATATATCATCATATATTCTTCATTTACAGCTAAAATTATCCTGATCATTTGGGATTACCTTAACTTTATTGAACTGTTCGATTACGATTTGCTGGGAACCGACGTTATTTTCTCTGCATATGAACCTTTTCAGAGCTTTCTTAATGGTGAATGCACTAATGCCGCAAATTTTCCCCAGGATCAGGAGCCACATCTACTCGACAAGAAATACAAATTGTCTACTTGAGTGACAGAAAAAAACACTCATCAGGCCCAAGGCGATATCTGTTCTAAATATGAGACAAAATTAGTGTTAATTCTTCTGTCAGATCACAAGTCTCAAATTCAGGGCCAGTTCGCTAGGTTCACTCTATTGATGCTTAAGAATGCTTTAATTGTTCAAGTTCTGGGCCCAGTTTCATGTATTGGAAAACTGAACCAAAATTATAATAGCCATTGTTAATGAGTTTTTATCAATTAAGTACATGCTTTCCCATCCGGGGAATAAGAATTAGAACAAGAGGTTTCTCGTAAGTCCAATACCAATATTAGTTTTATCCTTCCCAGATTTTATGTCTGTTATTCTATACAATGTAGCTCAATTTTAGTACTGTCTGCTTTTGTAAGACTCTATTGGATTGAAAGTTTTGTTATCGAAGAGGGCAATACATTCGTTTAAGTAGAGATCGTTACAGACTCATCACTCATTTGAAGGATCTCAAAAGGCAGTTTTTATAACCATCCATTGAATAGTTTACAGATAAATGTATTAAAATAAAAACGAAGATCAATGAATAGAAACTCCCCAATACCATCCAATCCATTTTTACACAGTTCTTTCTTCCGCAAAGGAAGAAAAGATATACTATGTACTTGCCTTTGTAAGGGTACACAGTGTGTTGTAAGCACAATCATTTTACAAATAGACTCGAGTTTTTATTAATGTAACACGTTGTATAAATTCCGCTTCAGTTACCTGTAATGATTTTCGTGCTGTAAAACTTGTAATGAAACATCATCTGGAGTGAAACAAATGGAGATAACGAACAAAATGCAAGATCAAAAGTCCATAAACAATAAAAAATAAGAGCAGAGCAAATACGGACCTCCAAAACATTAGAGGTGGGATCAGGTCCCATGGAGGAGGAGCATCTCCTGCCGACTGGTCACACCCGCCATGTGTTCTTGCCATGATGGGGAAATAACGGAAAAATCAGTCGTCAATTCAGTGTATAAATAATGGCTTAAAACAATTAGTATGAAAAACGTTAGTTAGCATTTGACCCAATGAAAAACTGTATTTGCTAACAAGGTCATTGTATCAACCTTGGAACTTACGTATTTTACACAGGCGTGATTTTAAACGAGACTGTCTATATTCTTGTTTCATCAACTTGTTTTTCAATAATTTACCGTCGTTTTAGAAAATGTTCATACGTAGAGCATGCTCTTGCGTATCGAATCAACTGAGATGTATAAACTCCGTATGCAGGTGATGAATGTATATTGTTGCATAAGTAAGGGAAAGTTAAAGTCATCACGTTTATCATAGAGCTTGATAGTTACCATTAACGTCTTTTTTTTCAAGTAAAATATTTAAATATGAAACAGATGGTCAGACTTTGGGGTACCTTTTACCTCAAGCTCACCGGGATATATCGTTTCGACGTAAAAATGGAAATTCCATTGTTCATAGACAATACGTTGTCGATATATCTAAATGTGAGTTGAAGGACACAGCAAGTTTTGGCCTCTTTGAACGTAAAGATTTTGAACAAATTCTGCTTCATATGAAAACAAAACGTGGCTTGTGGTATCTTCAACTTTTATATCTATTTTAGTTTACTCGTACACACATGGAAAGAGTGAGGGGAATAGTACTTTATCTTAATTTGAAAGATATGGAGATAACGGACAGTATTCAATATCAAAGTCCATAAAACAATACAAAATAGGAGCAGAGCAAACACGAACCTTCAAAACATCAGAGGTGGGATCAGGTGCCATGGAGGAGTTAGAATGTTTTCTATTTCCGCTAACTCGTGTTACATATTGAAAGAGACGATGGAATACAATTTTATCTTAGAATTGTTTTCTATTTCAGCGTACACGTGTCCGGACCGTCAGCCTGAGGTGGGTCGTGAGTGTCAGAAGTCGTGTCACCCCGAGGACAGTCCCTGTAAGAGTGCCAGGAAGACGTGCCGGTGTGATGGGGACTGTGGATACAGCTGTATCAATCAGAGTAGGTCTAGAGTGTTTTATACAGGTGTGATGAGACTGTGGATATAGCTGTATCAATCAGAGTAGGTGTCTCTTGTTTTACACAGGTGTGATGACTGTGGATATAGCTGTATCAATCAGAGTAGGTGTAGAGTGTTTTACACAGGTGTGATGGGGACTGTGGATATAGCTGTATCAATCAGAGTAGGTGTAGAGTGTTTTATACAGGTGTGATGAGACTGTGGATATAGCTGTATCAATCAGAGTAGGTGTAGAGGTTTTAAAAGGTGTGATGGGGACTGTGGTATGCTGTATCAATCAGAGTAGGGGGGTTTTTTTTTGGTGTGATGAGACTGTGGATATAGCTGTATCAATCAGAGTAGGT
>NW_026940121.1:0-9897 GCF_032062105.1 Saccostrea cuccullata
TAAGAGATGTTTGTGAAACACCTGTGCCACCCCCCCTCCTCTTTGCCATTGAATTTTCTTAATTCCAAAGGGCAGATCATTGTCAAAAATTGCTCGATCGATCATACTCCAAACAGACCTTCACATACATGTATATATTCTTATACTTAACTTATATACCAAATTTCATTTCAGGATGTATAACCTCATCAGCCCTCTTCGAAGGAGGGCATAATGACTTGATTTCAACAGAAGTAATATATAAAATCTGCGTTCATTAATATAATCATAAAAATACATGTAGTTTGTTTCATAACAGAGAATTGAAGATGAATGGAATGATAAAAGGACAAACAGAAAGATTAATATTAAAACAGCGAATTTTTGCAGCACTCTATTATCTTATAAAACCGGACTTTTTGTCGGATACCTATATGAGAGGTCCATAGGCCACAAGGCTCACCCGAGTAAGTAGCTGTTCTCCATCAGATCCCCCCTTTTTAATATCTACGGTGGTGGCCATACCTATACTACTGGATGCTCCAACATACTTTTAAGCTTTTTTTTTCGGAAGAAGATTTTTAATGAATTTCCTATATATTTCAATGTAAAGCTTAGACTCCAAGTTGTAGCTCCGCCATATCCCCGGTGTTTATGATTTGACAAATTTAGAATCAACACTACTTCAAGATGATTCAACATTAGTATCAGCTTTTCTGGGTGAGTTCTTCTTGAAGAAAAGATTTCAAATGATGTTTCGTAGATATTTTAATGTATTAATATATAAACTACTGTGGCCCCGCCCTACGTGTAGGGGTCCTGATTTGAACAGCTCAGAATCTACAACCGATAGAAATCGGTTAGATAATCTGCAATCTGTTAGTCGGAAAAAGCAAAATTTATGCAAAATTGAGCACAATTTTTAAAAATTAATGTTTAAAATTAAAATTGTTAGAAATCTCTGCACATAAATTGATATTTTAGCATACATGTAGTTTATATTAACATACCAGGTTATTGTACTAACATGACAAATAGTTTCGATATAGCAAAGGTTAGTTTTAGCCGTTAAATCAGCTTATGTGATTTTGCTGATGTTTTGTCTTTTTGTTTTTCCTCATAACATTCACCTGGCTTGGTATATTTTTCTAAAGTTTATATTACACTTTTAGCACAAAAGTAACATATTCTGAAAGTTTTCACCTGTAAACCTTAACTGGGTGTGATTTGTTTATATTTGTTTTTTTTTTTTAATTGAAATATTACTAATGTTTTCCTAGTCTATTTCAATTTTCAGTTCTTAGGAGAAAAAATTCTAAGAATTACCTACTTTTCTAAACTTTTGACATGATATTAAGTCTCCTCCAAAGAAAAAAATTGTTTGTATCATCTGTCCTAATTAAAGATCACCAGAAAAAAATTGTACAAGAAAACAATAAATAAATGTATTAAAGAACATACTTTATCTGTAACCTTAAAATTAGAAAATATATAGAAAAGTAATATTAAAGAAATAAGTAATAATGTAAAACATAAAAGGCATTCAGTTTGTAGAAATCTTTAAAAGAAACAAAAAATAACTCTGCAATGTCTTTCGACAAAAATTGCACTAGGTCTATAGTTTCAACTAGACGCTCGGCTGTTTCCGTTAACCCAGACGAGTTTTCCTGTGACGTCACAGTATAGATGTCTCGTGCGACTTTACGTTTGAAGTGGCGGATCAACGACCGTTTTTCACTTACGACACTGTGTCAATCTTACGACCACTTTCGTGAATAGCTCGCAACTTTTATCTTAGGATTATCGTAAGTTCAAGTCGTAGTCGTAAACTTACGATTTTTCGTGAATATATGTCCAGGTGTATTTTTGAAGGTACAACTGCGCTCGCCTCAACGGACTCACCGTAAAACATATAAATTCCCTTCGCGAAAAATTAATTTTTAAACGACTACATCGACAACTTCACCGCCATGTTAATTATAAAGATTTTTACAAACCGAAAACCCTTTATGCTTTATGTTCCCAGCTAACACAAAAACATTTTTAAAATGTTTTTAAAACATTTTCAAAATGTTGCGAAAACATTTTAAAAAATGTTTTAATCACGTGATTTTGTATGGTTTTTTAAACGTTTTTAAAACATTTTAGTGAAATATTTCAGCAAAATGTTGTCAGAACATTTTCTTAAAATGTTGCAAAAACATTTTCAATAATGTTTTAATCACGTGAATTTGTATGGTTTTTTAAACGTTTTTAAAACATTTTAGTGAAATATTTCAGCAAATGTTTCTGGAACATTTTCTTAAAATGTTACGAAAACATTTTTGAACAATGTTGTAATCACGTGATTTTGTATGGTTTTTTAAATGTTTTTAAAACATTTTACAAAATATTTCAACAAATGTTATCATAACATTGTTATAAAATGTAACAAAAACATTTTCGAATTTTTTTTTTCACGCTTAATTTGTTTGGTTTTTTAAAACGTTTTCAAAACATTCACGTCGAGGTTACAAAAGCATTTTTACTGAAATTTTACTTTTCTCATTAAATAATGATATATTTATATTTTAAATGAAATAAACACAAACTATATTGAATTTTTGAACCTTTAATACAAACCCATATTCAATATGTTAATCACATTTAAATTCCATTCTCGGTACAAGTTTTAATTTATTTTCTTTCAAGTCACCGGGTTTTTAAAGGGTGAAAACGGCGTCTAATCCATTCACTGAATTTTAAAAGAACAGAATCACAGAAATCCTATGTTCACAGTATAGGTCGAACAGAGCGGCGGATCTATAAGACTTAGTTAGAATCACATACACTGAAAAGGCTGATAAGGAATCCGCCCCTCGGAACGAATAGCACAACCTGTAAAGATAAGGAAAATTGTGTTTGTATCAGCGTTCTACATCTAATGTATCTTAAGATGATCAATGAAAATATACAAAAAATATTTTAAATAATTATATCAAATTTAAGTTCTTTCTTCATTTGCATTAAAAAAAAACAGAAAAATAATTACTATGATAATATTTTTGAAGAGTAATAGTATTTACGTACACCTTTGGCTTCACCAAAGGCGGGTCTTTTGAATGGGGGAATTTGAAAATACGGATGATGCAATCAACACCATGCTGTAAAGAAATTTCATTTTTAAATCAATATATTGTTTGATGATTTTAAAACATTCCACAAAGACAACGAATACTTGAATCAAGTATATAATTGTGTTGACTTAAGAATGAGATATTCAAATCAAATACATGTGTATAACCTTAACGCTTTGTCATTTCTTAATGCTACATACATTTGTACAAAGTTATTGATCATGCACTGGTAGTATAAAAGTCATTTTTAAATGATCTTTTAAAGTCTATGATAAAGGAATAATTCTTACCATTCAAAGTTAATAAATCCCGAGCTTATTATTGTGGTTTTATGGTGCAAAGTCTTCTCATTCAAACCGGCACGGAGTAAGCGCGCACATCTTGTTTACCAGAATTCAAAATTTGGCCTAGATAAGCTGCAAACCACTATACTCTGTAACGCGCTGCCCAGCAGGAAAATTGCATAATAGGTTATCATGACACTGAAACTGACCAGTGTGCCAATCCCTATCTAATGCCTCAGAGTAAAATCCTGGGAGTGGATCACAGATTTGATGAAGAACATTTTAAAAAAAACATTAAGAGTTTTATCAAATGCTTATGATTTTATACATTTACTTATATTTTAAATTTTGTGTTTGCCTATCCTTTCATTTATTGATTTTTTGATTTGTTTTAATTAAAGGACTTTATATATGTCTGTTTAATCAATAAGCCAAAACTAGAAATCATTATAAAATACCGGAAAAAATCTTTCAATTAAAAAATTACTACAATTCCTCATTTCAACACTATTCTTTCTATATATTCTTTTTTTTTTTCTTCATAAACTAAATTTTAGGAAAATCGCAATCATACATTATTTGAATGTTTTAAGAACATTTTGAAAATAACATTAAAAAATGTTGCAGCAATGAAAAATGAAGTCTTTAAAAAAGGAAAACACATTAAATTGAATGTTCTAAAATTATTCTCACAACATACTCTTAAAGTTAATAAATGAATTTAAATTGTGCCGCAATTACATAAATGTTTCAGAAACATTTTGAAAATGTTTTCAAAAATGTTACAAAAACTATAATTAAAATGTTTCAATTGTAGTGAAAATAATTATTTTAGTTAATATTTTAGATAAACATTTTTACTGCCTAGGCCGAAAAATATCCGGAATTTAATGTTTTTGACTAACAGCGATATTAAGAATGTTTTAAAAATATTTTAAAAATGTTCCTTACAATTTTTTCAGAAACGTATAGGCAATGTTTCCGTTTTACAGAAAAAGAATGTTTCATTTCATGTTTTAAGAACGTTTTTAAAACGTTTTATAAGATCTTTAATATTTGGAAGCTATACATATACCCTTAGAATAATTTTAAGAAAAATGTTCCTTAAATGAATTAAGAATGTTTCAAAAACATTTTGACAACGTTCCTTCCAAATGTTTCAGAAACGTATTCATGCAATGTTTCAGATTTATGGAAAAGGAATGTTTCATTTCATGTTTTTAGAACGTTTTTAAAACGTAATATAAAAATCTTTGATATTTGAAAGCTAAAAAGCCTTTTGAAACATTTTAAAAACGTTTCAAAAATATTTTAGAAAAATGTTCCAAAAGGATTTAATCATAAGCTTCTTGAAAACATTTTAAAAATGTTTTTAAAATGTTATAAAGAGAAGAGGAAACGTTTTAGAAATGTTTTAAAAATGTTTAGTCTGAAATGTTTCGAAAAAACCTTTTTACAACACCAATAAAATGTTTTGAAAATGTTTTGTGCTACCACAATTTATCTTTGAAATGTAAGCTTGACCTCTTCGATAAAGTTGTTAAAACAATTTTCCCAACGGTTGTGAAACATGGGGTTTTAATAACTCCTTGTTATTTGAAAAACTACACCTTAAATTTTGTAAACATTTCTTAAATGTGAAATCATCTGACACAGAAAATATGGTATATGGTGAATTCGGATATCCATTGTTGATTAATATTAAGGTTAGAATGATTACTTTTTGGGCTAAGTTGATAACATCAAACAATTCAAAGGTATCTTCAAAACTTGTATATCAATATATATACCAAATTGAAACACCATGGTGTAAATTTGTACAAAAATTTTTAAATGAATGTGGTTTATCATATATATGGAATTGTAATACAGTTAATGTCAAATGGTTGAAAAACAAAGTATATCATACACTTATTGATCAATTTAAACAATCATGGTATAGTGAAATGTACAATTCATCAAAAGCTCTGATAATTACAGGTTATTCAAAAGTACATTATCTTTTGATAAATATTTTGATATTTTACCATTGAAATTTCTGAGAATTTTTTTGTAAACAAATGCTCAGGCCCCCTAATAAAACCGGAGATAACTGGTATTCCTTCTCCTCCTTGACTCTGTAACTTGTGTGTCTGTAAAGCGGCCCTGCCGTTTCATTATTTATTCAGATTGTACTGACAACAATATTAAAACAAATATCATTATATTTATCTAATTATTATGCTGAGAATAATGTATATAAATTTGAGAATTTTTAAAACCACAAATAAGAAACAGTTGATAAAAATTGTTAAATTTATACAAAAAACATCGAGAATTTCGCTCTCCTTTTGAAATTTTTTTTCCCACGCAATGTGCATTGTTATAAATATTTGTGTTCAACATTTTTAGACTTTCTATAATTTTATAAGTTTGAAAGAGAATAAAGTCATTGTCAATTTCTGGTATTTATATTATGTACCTAAATACCAGTGTAAGAATTCCAAACCTTTATCTTTTTAACACACACAATTTATAGCGACCCAAAAATCGCGATAAATACCAATATACGGTTCAAAATGGTCAAGACATTTTGAAAGGGTAAAAGGGAGCCGAATGTATTGGTAATAAATAACTTGATGAGTTGCATCCAAACAGGAATAACTCTTTATTTTTTATTTAATTCAAAACGCTTTTAGATGCTTAAAATTGAAATGAAATCTTTAACTTGCAAGAATTTTCATTTTATGCATCTCAAAGTTATGGTATTTTCAATTATAGAAACAGTTATATTAAAAGTTTACATTTGCACAAACCATTACATTTATACAGAAATCTTTTTCATAATCTAGCTTATAATACAAAATTGGGTCAAGCAAATGGTGTTATAACATTTGGAGTAAGAAACGCTTTTTATTAAACGATATAACCAGAAGTCTCTAAAATAAAATGATATTCTACTGGTTCCTATATTATTATCGCCTACTGTCAAAATTTTTCGATTTCTTTGAGTACCAATCGATTGGCTTGGTGATAATTTGCATAAACGCCGAAGCATAAAATTATCACGCAAGCCAATCGATTGAACATCGTCATAAAATTGAAAAAATCTGACAGTTATTCCTTATATTTACATGCTTTGATTCCGTCAATCCACGTGCTCCAAGTCCTGCTTCTGTCTAGCTGTTTGTTCCGCCCTGCAAGTTTTTTTTTTTTTTGGAACCGCGCCAATACATTGATGGGAAGAAGTACATTTAGTGATTTACAATTTGTAATTTATCTCGTAAGGAGACACTGGAAATGTAAATATTAATATATATATGGAAAAGAGGAGTAGCAGTTGGGACTTGAAAATTTAAAATAGCAATAAATACAATAATGATCCTTGATTAAGTCACTTTTTGTGGCAATATTGCAATAAGACTACAACTGTAGGAGTAGCTTTTAATAAAATTCAATTTTAGCTACCATGGCAACATCAATCATCAAAATAAATTAAAGAAAACAATAAAGACAATAATGTATCTTAGTGTAGTCTATATGTATCTGCATGCCACATTATATCATAATCAAACTAAAACTGTACTTGTAATAGCATTTTAAAATTATTTTACGGAAATTTCTATTTTTAGTTACTAGTACCACAGCAACATTCGAAATCAAAAACTGATATACAGAATTATGTATCTGAGTTTAGTCTACTTGTGTGGCAAGCTATATTGAAATCAGACAAAAATTGTAGGAGGAGTATTTCACAGAAATTTCCATTTATAGTTACCACGGCAAAGTTCATTTCACAGAAATTTCTGATTTTAGAAATAACCACTTCATTTTGAAACACCGTTCACTGTTCATGGAAAGCAAAAACCGATGCACAGAATTATGTATCTTAATATAGTCTACTTGTGTGCCAAGTTATATTGAAATCCGACCAAAATTGTAGGAGGAGTAGCATTTTGAAAGAATTTCACAGAAAATTCTATTATTAGTAATAGCGGCAACACTGTGCATCTAAATCAAAAACCGATGCACTATTTTATGTATCTTAGTTTAGTCTAATTGTGTGCTACATAATACTGCAATCAGACCAAAACTGTGGGAGGAATAGCGTTTTAAACGAATTTCACAGAAAATTCTATTTTTAGTAACCATGGCAACATTGTTCATCAAAATCAAAAACCCGATGCACAGAATTATGTATCTTAATATAGTCTACTTGTGTGCAAAGTTATATTGAAATAAGACAAAAACTGTAGGAAAGGTTGCATTTTGAATGTATTTCACAGAAATTTCTTTTTTCAAAACATTGTTCATCGAAATTGAAAACCGATGTGATGCACAGATATATGTATCTTAGTGTAGTCTACTTGTGTGCCAAGTTATATTGATATCAGACCAAAACTGTAGGAGTAGCATTTTGAAAGCATTTCACAGAAATGTCTATTTTTAGTAACCACGTCAACACCGTTCATCGAAATCATAAACCGATGACAGAATTATGTATCTTAGTATAGTCAACTTTTGTGCAAAGTTATATTGAAATCAGACAAAAGCTGAAAGAGGAGAAGCATTTCGAAAAATTGTTTAAAGACAGACAGACGGACGGACGATATTACTATCCCATAAGCTCTTCTGGTCTCTGACCAGTAGAGCTGAAAAAATAAGAAATAAAGTACCTTAAATGTCTTAAACTTAAATGTTCAGATATCTATCATAGCGTTTTAATCCCAAAATATATTTGTTAAATAATTTACAATTACAAAATCCGTTAAAGATGTGTATGTTACATTAAAGTTTTAGAATTCAGAGAATTTAAAACTAGAACGGAAATTTAGCTAATTGACTTCATCACCTTTCGGCTCTTTGAAAATGTAAGTAATCAGTGTCAATCCTATAAAAAGGAAACTGCCGACTTACCTGTATTACTTTTTGTAACAAGCATCCTGATTGGTCAAGAGTTCAATTCCGAAGTAAGTCCGGATAGATTGTGAATTTAGCAAATTCACTTTCTATCTTGTGACTCTACAATAAACATCAACTTTAATCGGAATTGTTTCTCTTTACCATTTAGGTAAGCTTGTGTTTTATTTTTATTCAAATGTTAAGCTAAACTTTAATTTTGATTTTCATTATAATTATTTTAATTAATTTAACATAATGTTTTTTTATGATTTTTCTCTAAAGTATTTTTGATACGGAATTAGGATAAATTACTTAGTTCATTTGATCTTCACTGAACTTTGAAATATCTGAAATGCTTACAAATAATCAGTTATAATAAATTGTTTCTTTCATTTAAATGTTAGTTAATGTTTGAAATTATATAATAACATTAATAGCAATTATTTCCGTGTTGAATATTTACGAAATACTGTTTTTCAATTTTTCTATCTTTGTAAATTTTTGGCAATTTAATTTTACCGCTCATGAATTATTTTCCCTGTTTGGAACTGTCTAGTCAAAGAAGGTATTTAAATTTTACAAACTTTGTAAACAATGTCTATGGAGTTTAAAGGTACTTGGACACAGATTTGAAGTTATTATTTTCTCTATAATATTACGACTTATATATTTTAGTAGCATTTCACACAAAAATTAATTAAAAATCTTATTTCGTTTAAAAGATGTTGAAATTTCAAATTTTTCGGCGGGTTTGATTGACATATCCTTGCACTCTCACAAATTTAATCTTATTCTTAATCCTTAGGAAAAGTGGCAATCTCGTTTTGTATAAATGAAAAATATTAATACTATAATCCAGAAAATTCAGAGTAGACACGTTCGAAAGCAAAACAAACACACAATATATTGTCAGTTTGTGCAGTTGTGGTAAGCAGACTGTGACGATTGAACGCACCCGGTGAATTGTAAACATAAACAATAACAGAACTCGAGCCCTGTTTACAAAAATTGTGTACATAACACGAGTGTGCTCGATTTGCTAAACTCTGTACGCATCTCTTAGTTCGGAATGACGATACTTGTGAAGGTGTTTTGCTTTCTAACATTTCTACTCTGAATGAAATTATTTTCTTGATAAAAGTTTTAATATTTTTCATTAAAACACATCAAAATTGCCACTTTTCCTAAGGATTAAGAATAAAGTTAAAATTTGTGAAAGTGCAAGGATGTGTCAATCAAACCTGCCAAAAAAATTAAAGTTTTAATAACTTTTAAATGAAAAAAGATTTTTAATTAATTTTTGTGTGAAATGCTATTAAAAGATATAATTCGTGATATTATACAGAAAAAATGAGAAAATATCAACTTAAAATCTGTGTCCAAGGGACCTTTAATGTTTGTAAGTTTTCTGATTTTATTGTCAACTTTTGATATTTAACATTCGTAACGGTAAGAACTTAGTTAAGCGCTACGCATGAACGATTTCACGTGAACGATCGATCTTTAGTTTCTGTTTTGTAATCATACTTTATAATAGCGGTTTTTGCTACAGGTTGTTTCGAAAGTTATTCAACTATTTCATATTGTTAATTTCGATGATTACTTGTATTTGTTTATGATTATTTTTTTGTGTAACA
>NW_026940122.1:0-99278 GCF_032062105.1 Saccostrea cuccullata
TTACTACAATGAACACTTTAACACGATGATTTACTACAGTGAACATTTTAAAACCTATGTTTAACTATAGTGAATACTTTGAAATTTAGATTTCCCGTAGTGATAACTATGAATTTTTGATTTACCATGGTGATCACAATGTAATCTAGGTTTTACTATCATGGAAAAAAAAAACTTTAATGATAACTGTGCACAGTAATCACCTTAAATTTTTTTAGAAGAGCTTGGATTTAATTCACAGGTGGTAATCCTACTTATACTCATACTTCCCTTTCTAAGGAAGAAAATCTTCAAAGTAATATGTCAGTTTTACATATTTTTAATATTCCACAAAGCCAAAATGAATTTGAACTACCCTATATTTGGATTTCAAAACTTCATAAAAATCCTTACGATGATATTTTCCCGGGGTTTCAGTTAATGTTCAACCAAGCCTCTTTCGTTACTCCTCCTTAATATATTGACAGAAAGAAGAAAAAACTTCAAGAGTACAATGCAACAATATATTCAAGAAGTGGTGTGAATCAGATGTGTGGATACTAAAATTTTCCCAAAGAACTTTTAGAAATTTAAATACAAGAATTTTCCAAAAACAGTTCAAAACTTACGACTTTTCCATTTTAAAAACAACCTTTCCCCACTAAAAATTAAAGCCTGCATTTTGATATAATTGACACCTAATTTTTTAAAAAAATGGAACTCCTAAAGTCACTTTCCTGGTCATTGGTCATTTGCAAAATCTATTTGTTAAAAAACTTTGATTGCACACACAACTACTCTGAAGGTGATATCAAAGAGATGTTGGGATTCCTATTAAAATATCTAGTATGTAGTTTGGAGACCAGGATTCCAACCATCTATTGGTATTCCCATGGGGCCAAAGGCTCCGTTATTAGGAGCTATTTTTATATTCATATAAAGCAGAATTTGAGCAAAATATTATGGTGAAAAGAGAAAACACTTGCTGTGGCCTTTAACCCGACATTTAGATATATCGACAACGTATTGTTAATTTACAATGGTTATTTCCATGCCTACGTCGATACGATATATCCCGGTGACCTTGAGATAAAAACATCACAGAGCCTGAAATTTGTTTTATAATTTGAATAATTTTACTTGAAAAAGATGTTAATGGTAATCAAAAACCAAGTATAGAAAACGTGATGACTTAAACTTTTCAATTGTCAGCTTCCCTTGTTAATTTACAATGGAAAACCATTCCACTGATGCGATATATCCCGATGACCTTGAGATAAAAGACAGCACAGAGTCTGACACATCTGTTTCATAATTGGATATTGTACTTGAAAAGGATGTTAATAGTAATCTAACAACCAAGCTATATGATAAACGTGATGACTTTAACTTTTCAATCGTCAGCTTCCCTTACTTATGCAGCAATATGCCTTCATCACCTGCTTACGGAGTGTATATATCTCAGTTATTCGATACGCGAGTATGCTTAGTATAAAAATTTCTAATACGAGGTAAATTATTGACAAGCAAGTTGATGAAACAAAAATATGACAATCCGTTTAAAGTCATCATTTCAGTTTTATGGTCGATACAATGACCTTGTAGAAATACGATTTCTCATTAAGTCAAATACTGAATGACGTTTTTCATTCCAGTTGTTAGTCCATTATTTATACATTGAATTGACGACGGATTTTTTTCCCGTTATTTCCTGATCATAACAAGGAGCACACAACGGGTGTGCCCGGGTAGGGGGGAACCTACCCCTCCATGGCACCTGATCTCATTTTTGGGAGGTCCGTGTTTACTTTGCTCCATTTTGTATTGTATTATGGACATTGAGATTGAACTGTTGTTATCACCATGTCCTTCGTTGAGAACTTTGATTTACTATAGAAACATTTTGCCCTTTTAGGAAAACTTTGAAAACTTTAATTTACTATACACAGGTTTGTTAAGCCATCACATGCATTTACATTTTGTTCATGAGATCGAAATAATGCATGATTCCCGTTCATCATACAATTCTAGCAGCACTTATCAAAAACAATGGATTAAATTTCAAGGTATGCGGCGTAGTGTTGAACTTTTTTGCATCTTTTTTTGTTACGAACGACAGAGGAAAGGCTGATCGGCAGGTAAACAAACTGTTTTACTTACTGTACAAAGAAATTGTAGAAATATATTAGCATACCTTATTCATATGCTTCATTCCCACATGAATTACACATTATTCATTTTTATATGACAATCATCGCACTGGTAGGTTATGTAAGGGGCCTGCACTGGCTATACATGCATACTGTTGCATTTCGTTTTTTTGTTTTGTTTAAAATATCAAAGTCCCAAATGGATATCAAGGGTTAATAGCAACGTAATTAATTACATGTAATTGCATGGCAAATACAAACTAAACGTTTTTTTTATTTGAACAGATGACCAAAACAAATAAACAAAACATAAACCAAACACAAAAGGTTGTGGGTCCTTGATATCTGAAGAGACATATGTGAGTGGACGGTCATTTATTGCGGCTTCTGTTTCACAAAGTATGGTTCGAAGGACTGTCTCACTAGCTTAAGCCTTTCCAAGGATTTTCTGCAGAGTTCTTTTTGTGGGTGCACGATGTTTCGGCACCGCGACGATTCGGCACTTCATCGCTGCCGACAGGTCACACCCGCCGTGTGCTCCTTGTCATGATCAGGAAACATTTACATTTGCAAATGTTTTCCTTTATATAACACTACTGTACGCAATGCGTATGTATAACTGTATAAATACAGGTACGGGGTCAAGAGGTCATAGATGTGCGTTTGGATAAACGTTCGACGTAATCCCTGTTTGAAGTCATAAATGGTCGATGCGCGTTTAGTGGATGATATACATGCCGTTAGGTTTCAAAAATAACGCATTTCACACGTTAAAAGTAACAATGGGGCACATGTAAAGTATGAATGTCACAAATGTAAATATTGGTATTAAGGTATCATGTTTTGAGTTTTATTGAGATGTAAAACGGGTGGGCAGTTGATCAAATCTTCCATAAAACCCTTCGGGAAACAATCCGTCGTCAATTCAGTGTATAAATAATGGACTAGCAATTGGTATGCAAAACTTCAGTCAGCATTTGACTCAATGATAAACTGTATTTGCTGACAAGGTCATTGTATCGACCAAAGAACTTACAAAATGATGACTTTAAACGAGGCTGCTGATATTCTTGTTTCGTCAACTTGCTTGTCGATAATTTACCTCGTTCAAGAAATTGTTCATATAGAGCATGCTCTTGCGTATCAAATCGACTGAGATCAGAATTTGTTTTAACAAAATAATTTTGCTAATGACCAATGACCAGGTTAGTAAATTTACGAGCTCAATTTTTGTTAAAGAAGCAACTGTCAATGGTATCAAAAAGCCTGGATTTTAATTTATCGTTGGTAATTGTTCTGTATAAAGTTGAAAAGTCGTAAGTTTTTATGCTGTTGATTTTTGTAAAGTCTTGTGATTTCAAAGCGTCCAAAAGTTCCTAAAGTAAACAAAACTGACAGATGATTTTGAAGAATTTCTTCCTTAGAAAGGGAAATATGAGTATAAGTAGGATTACTACTTGTAGAATTCAATCCAAGTTCTTGTAGAATGCAATTTATATAATGAGCCTTACAAACAAAGACAATGTTGTTACCTGCTTTGTCGGCAGAGACCAGTACGTACTGATCCTGTTATCTATCTAAATCCTTTTTCACTTCTGGTTTATTGAACACAGAAGGATAAATGGTTTCATATTGCCCCTCAATCTTTTAATACTTGACTTTAACATGGATCTGATACATTTAATCCATTCTGACAAGGTGTCAATGTCTTATTTTTCATATCCTGCCCATCGTCTGGCGTAATTTTCCACAGAATCCATAATATTTATGAAATTCCGACGCCAGTTGAAGGAACTGGGTTCCCTATATTTTGGGCCTTTTAAAATAAGTGATCGAAGGTCCTCATTACGAACTATATTTACGTCAACTGTAATAACATATCCAGCAGGACTATGGTTATAGGGCGAAGAAGAACATGAACACGAAGGAGGATTATGTTTCAGATAGTCGGTATCCAGGCCATGTAAAGTATTTTTGTAATTGAAAAGTTTGAAAGCAATGGTCTATGTATATTTGTAGGAAATACATTGTGTAGTCTTTAACTTGAAATATGGTGGTATACAAGACTGAACCTTTTTGTGACTAAAAATATTACTTATATTAGCCGCGTCAATTCTTTTTTGGCATATTGAAGTTTAAGGAAAAGACGGATTGTTTTAGCTGCATTTTCTTCCGTGAAGCGTGCAGGTTTAAGAGCCTTAAATTTTTAAGATGGTCATTAAACAACCAAAAAATATAGATTTAATATGTGCCATTACACTTTATAGTGCATTCGAATGATTTGTTTCAGAAATTATATGTTCTGTGCATCTTTTTTCTCATAGTCAGTAGATACACGTACATGTATACATAGAGCATAACACCTTTGGAAAAAAATGAGTAGAAATATTTAAAGTTACATTTTGAACAGTATTTGTGCTTTCATGATGTGGCCCTCAACAACTTTAGGCCAAAATTAGAAATACCTTTGTTTCCCCTAACGCGACCGATCCAATTAAATTGCGCCGACTGAAAAGATTTTATAAATAAGATGATTCAAATATTTTTTTATTGTTAACCAAGTCAGTTTTAAAAAATATAATTTCATCAAAATCAGTTTTTATCACAACGGCTGACATTGTTCTACTGTGATTTTCAAACATTTGTTGGAAACAAAATGACGTCCATGTAGATGTGATTACAGGGCATTAGCTCTTCATAAAACGATGGCGACGTCTCAATTTTATGCTTTTAGCTAATTGGAATTCTTCACTATTGAAACAATTCAATGATAAAAATTACCATGACTAATTAAGAGTGTTTGGATGTGTCTTTGCGTCTCCATGTGAGCGAATACATTTTCGAAAGGGACGTTAAACAACAAACAAACAAACCTTCGTCTTTGAATTTAAGGTACATGTACATGTATGTAATACATTGTGAGGCCCGCCTCATGAGTAGATGAGGGGCCCACCCAGTGAAAACATCATTCAATTTCACTGCATTTTATTTAATTTGAGTTTTGATCTAATAACCAGTTCATCCATGTTCCTATGTTTACTACATGCCATCATGGAACCATAGGAGTTTTTGTAAATACGGCTGCATATTCATCCTGATAAATTTAACTCAGATGTCCTTTCTTCATTCCTTTATTCAGTGGTTAAACTTCGTGACTATGACATTGTATAGCATTTTTTATCATTTGTAGATTCGATTTGGTTCAATTTAATATTGTTAACATACTCTTTCCAAATAGTTTTGAAATCATGATTCAGATTCCTGAGACGTCCAGTGTATTGTTCGTTAATTATGCCTTTGAAGATTGGTTGTTCCTTTGCTTTTAATTCCTTTGAGATTTGTTGGGACGGCATTTGGACATTAATTTTCCCCATTGCTCAAAATCTAGACGTATATACTCTGCACTTTTTTGCCATTGAGCAGTGGGGGGGAGGGGGTCTTTTTTGAACCAGCATCCTCTGCGACTCTGGACATGTTTTTATGGTTCCTTTTGAAGGACTGTTTTCAACGTTACTCATTTTGATTTGAACCTGCTATTTAAAATTAGCCATTTGCTTCTTAAATCCAAAGCAAAATGCCACAGAAACAATGCAAATCTCATGAACCCCCAAAAAGTATATTGATCGTCTATAAGCTCTGAAGGCTAATGGTTTGAAAAATATACTCATATATCTGGTCGTTGCGTATTTGAGAATCTTGTCTATTTTATTCAATTTATATAAATGTAATGGCGTGAGATATTTCACAAGTTCAACTAAACAACAGCTTTGAATTAATTAATCATAAATTTTGCTTTTTAACGGCATATGAACGATACTTAGAATTTTGTTCACAAATCGCTGTCTTTTGTACTTTTTTTATTTATAAAGGTAATTTTCCATTTAATTTTAGAATGCATTTTCAGAGCTACTGTCAGAAATAAAATTGTTTACCTACCTACCGACCCAACTCGAGAATTAAGGGTCGGGTTAGGGGAAACAAAGATATTTTTAATTCTGGCCTTACAAAGTTTAGCTATGGCAAAAGAAGAAGTTTGGAATTATTGTCTAAAAGTGAGTCAAACTCGAAGATCAAGGTCAAAAGATCAAATTTGGCGGTACCCAAAGAAAGGTCATGTCGCAAGGAATACACATGTTTAATATGAAAGTCATAGGTCCACTAAAACAAAAGTTATGGGCTAGATTAAAGTTTTTTAGGACAGACAGACAGACAGAGAGACAAATAGACAGAGAGATAGACTGACACGTCAAAAAATTTATACCTCCGAAACTTCGTTTACGGGGGCATAAAAAGAACAATTTATTGAAGATTTATATTGAGTTGTCTTTATTTTATTATAAATCGAAAATATCAAAACGATATGCACATAAAAAATTGTATCAAACAAAGCAAGAAAAGTATACTGTTAAATGAATTCAGTTAAATAAATATGCAGATGAAAATGTCCTCGTAAGTCATAAAGAAGAAGGTATGGTTTCCATACAAATTTTGCCCTGTGATTTTCTAAAAAATGAAACTGGTGAAAAAGTTTAAAACTCATGCTTTTTAAATAATTGAAATTCAATACAGAAAAATCATACAAGTCATTTTTCTCACATGTGTTTTTAAATGTTAATTATGACGTCATAAACATGTGCATTTTCCCGTATTTTCTTGAAAAGTTGCAGAAGACACCAATTTTCAATGAAATTTTCTTTCAGATAACATTGTCCACAGGCATCGCCCACAAAGATCTTGAGATATGTGATTTGTTATTGAATTTTGCTCAAAATATAAAAAAATTAACGTGGGCGACGGCTGTGGACACTGTTTTCTAAAGGAAAATCACCATCAAAATATGCCATTTTGAGGCTTTTTCTGTTAAAAATAGAGAAATGCTTCACATTAATGACGTCATATTTGCAGAATGGTAAACCTTCATGCCATATTTTTCCTGATTTATCAGAGTCATTTATTTAACTAATATTTAAGCCAGTTTCAAAATTTTTTGATGTCATAACATTTTTAGGGCACAATAAAGCTAAAACCATACCTTCTTCTTACTGTTTGTGATTTTCTGTAAAACGAGAATATTTGGCGCACTACTAATTTTAGCGCCTTTGGCGCAAGAGCCCCCGAACGCTTCAACTAATTGTGCACTAAAGGATTTCTAAACATCATTTTGTATTTGTGTTCAAAGCTTTTACATAAGTACATGTAAACCGGAACGCGCGATTACGTGAGGTCGAAGGGTCTTTGGATTTTATATACATACTAGCACTGCACATGGTAAGAAAACAGAAAGTCTTGCCAAATTATAATATAATTAAATTATTGTTAGCCAAGTAGTTGTTACCCAATTCTTATCATTAGCACCTTCAAAGTTTGGCTTCTCGGCGTGTCGACCATCTATCGCCTCGAGGTAAACAACGGAAACAAGCATGGCGATTGAATTTGCAGACAATAGCTGATCATAATAACCGTTAATCCAAGTTTCTTTCGACGCATGAAATAAAAACGTAAATACTCCATTTCTTTTATTTGAAACAAGAAATAAAATAAATTTTAGCATTGCGCTTTGTCCATTTGATAGCAACACCACGGTAAAATTTGCAAATGTTTCTTATATACGGGAGTGCTAATCAAGCAAAGTTCTGAAAGCACTCATGGGAGTTGAACATGGTGTAAAATAAAATCTTTGATCGGGATGTTAAGTGAGTGAACAATATTATTATTTCAAAAACAGACAACTGTTTCAGATTTTTTGAGTTGCAAGAATATTGAGAAAGACATTCAGTGACATTAAAGAGCCTGTTTACATTAGTCTATTTTTATACCCCCTACTTGAAAAGCAAAAGGGTATTAATCAATCGGGATTTCTGCCCATCTGTTTGTTACGCTTTGGGTATACCCATCTCTTATCTGCAACTCCTCTTACACCACTGAACGAAATTTTCATAGATTCTTTATTACATATTGCCGTTGTTCACCTTCTATTACTCTAATTTTCCCCCTACACATATTTTGGGTTTCCAATTGCAAAACATGGCCACTGCTATTATATTCATATAAGAGGCGGTTGGTCATTTATATAATTCACTGCTCACAGTCTTCAAATTTGTATTATATTTTTTCTTATCACTTTTACCCATGTGTTATGAAAATTTCAGTTTCGCAGGAATAATATCAATGTAAATAAAATGTGGATTTTAACACAGCATCCTTTTAAGAGCTAACAGGTTTGTTATATAAAACTGTGAATATAAATGTAGTTCAATTACACAAACATTATACATGGAGTACGTCAGAACTTAATCTTTTTTTAATATTGTGAAGAAAAAAGCAATACCAAGTTAAAAACAAATATTTTATGACCAAACATTAGAGCAGTGTGAGAGTTAGTGTGTGTACAAATTATCTGGTATGTAAATGAGGTTTTCCTTTTATTAAAAAAATATACTTCATTTTGTTGTTTTTAATCGCGATTTTACGAAAACATCGGTGTCCGTTTTTGGTTTTAACATTTATAACAGAGTACTCAATTTACCGCTTTTGGCAGGTGATACTTCTGATTTAGTAATAAATACGCATGTTTCCTAAAGTTTTTTTGCATTAAAGAATTCATTTAAACAAAGAAAATGTTCAAGAAAAGTTTGAATAAATTCTGTGCACCTGTAAAAAAGAAATTGCTAAAAATTCTAGACCGTCGGGAAGACTAGATTTACCGCTTGCCGTCAGTATGTAGAGTTGTCGTTCGTATCTGTTTCAGTGTTTGACGCTACACTAAAAATGAGTTCCATTTCAAAAAACTTTTGAGGTTTTTTTTATAATTTAGTTTAACTTTGAACGAAATCTAATATTCATAATAAGATTACTGTATAGGGGGAAAATAACTCGCAGTGTTAATATTCGCTATATTCACGGTGTTAACAAATCCATGAATTCAAGAGATAGTGAATAAATATTCAACAATCTCCATGTTTTATTTGGAAATTTGAGAATGAACTACAATGGATTTACATAGGCGTACGTGCAGTACATGGTCATTTCAGTAATTACGATTTGCACTGTCATTAAATTAATTTTAATTATCACTCTTTACTTTAATTCAAATCGGCAGATAATAATTTGTGTTTGTTCAAAAGCTGGTTTAATAGCCAACGCTACATGTTTCATCAATCAAGACACGTGGGCCATGGGTTTTGATTACTCGTGCGTAACTAATGTTACCAAGTGTATTTGTTACCTGCATTCTCATGCAGATTAGTTCATGTAGTTTTTATCGACATTTTGTTTTTAAAAAATCATTCAAATAAATATCGAAGTTTGTGACGATTTGGAAGTTTATTATTTCACAGAACTACACAAACACACTTTATTTCCGTCCAGTGGTTGTTTTCGCCGTGTTGTATTGAAGATATTAGGTGCACATGCACTCATCGTAATTGCGTTTAGGAAAGTCATTTGAAATAAGGGACTATATAAATTACTGCATTTGTGTTAATTAATCATTTATAAAATCTAACAATTTTATAACCTTCCTAGCTGTTGTTCGTGAAATAAAGACATAACGCTGATAAACATCGTTCACATGTAGCTATGATATGGATTAATTGGAGACAAGGGAAGTAACTTTTATTACATACCGATGTCCGCGAATTCTAGAAACCGCGATCGTGTCAGATGAGAGAAAAACGTGAAAATTACAACCCGTGAAATTATTCCCCTATACAGTACTTTATCATTACATTTACTTACATTATGAAAATTAGATCAATTCAGGAGAAATGACACGAACTATTTGTTGCGGATGTTTATATGCATGTTTTCTGTTGAATATCATCGGAGTAAGTCGGTCGACACAGTAGCCTCGCTTTCGGCTCTATATAATCAACACAAATTACTGCGCATGTTAAATGCGTGATGCCCATGGGAGATTGAACATAGTTCAACACCCAAAAAGTCAAATACGGGGCGTGGATTAAAAAATAAAATATCACATCTATTTATTTTGATGACAAGTGGAAGCGCTAAAATTTATTTGCGCCAATGCATTTCCGCTTGCTTTTGCGCTAAAATACGTATGCTCCAAATTTTCTCGTTTTACAATTCTTTATTCTCTTAAGTTTGTAATCAACAGACATAGAATTAATTTTTAGGTCACCTTTTTAAAGTCAGGTGATTTATTGCTATCTGTTTTCGTTTGTCGTCGTGCGTCGTGCATCGTGCGTTGTTTGTTAACATTTGAACATTTTTAGCTTCTTTTCTGCAACCTCTCCACCGATTTCCACCAAATTTAGCATAATGCATCTATGGGTAAAGGGGAACAACAATTGTGAATTTCATGGTCCCTGCCCCCCTGGGGCCTGGAGGTGGGGCAAAAACCACTAAAATTAATGCAATCTTTAAAAAGCTTTTTCTTTACTCCTGGACCTCAAGCAATCAAACTGTTAGCATAAACATAATGGCAATTAAGTCTTCTACCAAAATTGTGAAATTCATGGCCCTGGGATAAGGGGTTTTAGTGTTAGGGCGGGGCTCTATTGATTATATAGTGAAAATGTATTATTTCTTTAAAAATCCTCTTCTCTGCTCCTGGATTTTAAATAAACTAATAAGTACATAAGTTGAGAAAGTATGATTCTGAATTTTAATGCCCCAGGGTTAGGTGAAAGGTGTTAGGGCGGGGCTCTATAATGATTATAAACAAATTCTTTGAAAATCTTCTTCTCTGCTCCTGGGTTTTAAACAAACTAAGTATATAGTTTTGATGAGGAAGAATGCCTCTTCCAAAATTGTGAATTTTCTGACCCCAGGCTCAGGGGTTCTGGTGTTAGGACGGGGCTCTATTGATTATATAGTGAGAATGCATTATTTCCTTAAAAATCCTCTTCTCTGCTCCTCGGTATTAAACAAATTAACTAAATACATAGTTATGATGAGGAAGAATGCCTCTTTCAAAATTGTGAATATTATTATTCTTCATGAATTGTGAATTTCAAGACTCCTGGGTTAAAGGATACCATAGAGGGGGGGGGGGGGCTCTACTTATACACTGTAAATGAATTAATTGATTAATATCTGCTCCTTGATATTGATGAAACATTTTAATGAGTAAAATTGTGAAGGGTCAGACGTTCATGTGTGGTAAGGGCACAACTGATTACTGCTGAATATTACTGATTGGTCAAAATGCATTTTATTTGGTTTCCCTACTCTATATATGGAAATTAAGTAACCAAAGTAACCATGCTAAGTGTATATTTATTATAAAAATAACCAATGGTGCCTCTTTCAAAATCGTGAATACCATTATGTCAAGTTTAAAAAATAAACCAAATTCAATCGTTGGAAAGTTGTTGCATGATGCTCAGGTGACCTATAAGGCCCATGGGCCTCTTGTTGTAATGTAATTTCACATTTCCTTAGCATGACTTTCACTGTTACAATCATACAATTTTTCACATATTAACACTATTTTATAAAGTCACAGTTGTTTATCGTAACCCCTGTCCAAATATAATTTGTTAATTAGCTAGTGCTTAAAAATGTTTAAAATTGCAAAAGAATAGTGTAAATGTATAGTATAACTAAATAAACAAAAAATAGTAATGCCACAAAATTGATACATTTTAAATTAAATTAATTTTGGCATTTTGAATTAAATATTGATTGAAATCGCATGGTGTATCAAACTCTACATGGAAGTAAGGTTTATTATGAAATCAGTTGATTATTGCATCTAATATATACTTCATGGAGATTGAATTCTCAATATAGCAAAAACATTTAATTTGTGGCAAAGATACATGAGAAAATATACATTTATGAAAAAATGATCAGCACAAAGCGTCACAGTAAACATTTCAGATATAATTCAACCCCTGCTTATTTTATATTGCACTGACAGTGCGCAGATAAAGGTCAGGTTAAGAAAATTACTCATATTTGTACTTTAACAGGTTTCCCTTCTATCAATATTAAATTGAACAATTCATAACTAATACTATTTCAAAATTGCAGCACAGTTAAGGTTACAAAAAGGAGGCGGAGCCTAATTTGTACGGAAAAACTTGACTTGACTTGTCATACATAATATACGTCATACCACATTTCTTTAAAATACCACAAAATGAGTTTATCTGCTAATTTAATCAGTAAGAAATCATCAAACTACATAAAAACTTACTACAGCGTGTTGCTTTGTCGTTAGTTAAATCCCATGCACATAACAATTTATAAACAAGTCACTGATCGCAATACACTTGTCAATATGACGTCATTTCTTACAAAGTGACGTAGTTTGTATGCAGTGAGAGACAGATAAAGTAATTTTTCTCAACAAAATATGTATTCTCTAATTAAATAAAATATTATTTACAGATATTCTATGGGCCAATAACTTGAATTTAATGTCTTCTTCACTATTTAACTAATCTATTTTCTATACATTACGTATTTAATTGACACTGCCGTATATTTGTATGCAAGTACATCGGAGGGTAATGTGGGGGGTCTTAATAAATCGATCTAGTGCAAGGGCATACACTTTATGGATCAAAGTAAGCTTTTAAATTTCAACAATAGAACTATTAAGGTATCTGAAAAGTTCTGCGATCCTGATGAAATCTTAAAAACAATTTAATTACATCAATATTTCTTGCTGCTGACCAGCAAAAAATATAGCATTCGGTCAAACAAGTATAATTTTAACAATGAAATTGCAGAATCTATTTATATACTAAACTTGGAAATTTAACTTGTATTTAACTTGTATGCCCTTGCACTTGTGATATTAAATGTAACATCAATACTTCAAGTCAATTAGCTAAAATCGCGTGACGGCCGCATCACGTGACTAGTCTAAATATAAAATATAATAGTCCTCGATATGTAGCTATTAATCATAAGTACAATTATCCGATATAAATAATGTACTAAAAATAATCGCCATCCCGATTACGAATACATTTTTAAATACAAAATTCAGTCGATATTTCCTTTGCGCACGTTAACTGTACTGCAATGTGAAATGTTCCCAATTTATTTAATTAATTAAAGTACGAAACATATATATTTTACGCTTTTTATCCCTTCATTGTCAACAACTATGCATTTTTCTTCTTTTTGTTCTGCCAAAGTCTGCGAATGCCTTGTCAATACCAAATTAATTCTCTAATAAATGTAACTTATCATGGCTTTACCCAAAAGCTGAATCCAAAAATTATTTCTGAATTTCTCCGCATCATTCTCTTTAACAAATAAATTTTGGTAACATTCTAAAAAAATAATCATAATACCATTCAGACAATAAATATTTTGAAAAGTACTCCATCATTCATTGTGTGAGGAATATTTAGCCCTTTTTCTAACCAAACCTTTAGGAGAGCCAACGATACCACCGCCCCAGACTTTTTCATGTAAGGCATTTTGACCATAATCATCAATGACCTCTACAAGGTCAGTATAATTGCTGACTATGTATCTACACATTTCCATCTGCCGATTCATACAACATAGATGTAGCAGTGTTTTACCGTCATGTCTTTTGTCATTTATATCAAAACCATATTGGATGAGAAATTTTAACAGCTCAATGTTACCTCCCCAGGCTGCAGCATGTAAAACGGTTTCGCCATACTTGTCGATATCGTTTATTAACCAATGATAAGTTTCTGCCAAATACTTACACATGTCCAGTTTACCATTCAAACAACACTGATGTAAAATACTTTTTCCATCTTTGCTTTTAATATCTACTTTTAAGCCTTTCGGATCCTTTAAAAGAAATTTTAGCACATTGATGTTACCGCCCCAAGCTGCATCATGTAAGACATTCCCTCCATTTTTGTCAATGACATTGAGTAAGTAAGGATATGTGTTGACCAAATACCTACACATGTCCATCTTACCATTTCTACAACACAAATGTAGAACATTTTTGCCATCATTTGTTTTCGACCTGATATCAATGCCTTTCCCTACGAGCAAGATAAATAAGTCAATGTTTCCTCCTATCGCTGCAGCATGCAAAACATTTTCACCATTATTGTCAGTGATATCTAGTAAGTAGGGATATGTTTTGACCAAATACTTGCACAATTTAATTTTACCATTATAACAACACGCATGAAGCACAGTTTTTCCATCATTACTTTTGTTATTGACATCTAAACCTTTCCTTATTAGAAACATGAACATATCAATATCGCCACTCAGTGCTGCATCATGTAAGACGTTGCGATCACGACTGTCAGTGACATGTACTAAGCTAGGGTAAGTCTTCACTAAGTACTTACAAACTTCTAGCTTACCATTACCACAACACGCATGCACAACAGTTTTTCCGTCATCTTTCGTGCTTTTGATATTCAAGCCTTTCTCAATAAGGAGCTTTAGAAGATCCATGTCACCATTCCAGGCTGCATCGTGTATGGAAATCTCGCCATCATTATCGTCTAGTAAATAATATAATGTAAGTAATTATTTAAGATATAAAATGTAATTTGTTGTTATTTGTTATTTATGTGTACCGTATAATTTGTTGATGGATTGATTGTATATTGTTTAACGTCCCTCTTGAGAATTTTTCAAGCATATGGAGACGTCAACGTATGCCAGTGAAGGGCGTCAAATTTAGACCTATATTCGGCACTCAGGGCTATTGAGCACGGATGGTTCTTTATCTTGCCAACGTCTACATTGACACGAAACCTAAGTTTTCAAGGTCATATTCGAAAGACCCGTAACTTTCATTTCCAGTGCATAGCGCTTGGCGAAGAAACAGTCACTACCTTTGTTTATGTCTTAGGTATGACGCGGCGCCGAAAACGAGAAACGAACTCGGGCCTCCTGAACACGAAGCGTTTTGTTAATGGAAGAAAGATTCTTAGTTATGATAAGCAGGGATGGATATGGAAATAACGATCAATAATAATATCAGAGTCCATTAAAATTCAAAATAGGAGCTGACTTCCGAAACATCAGAGGTGGGATCAGGTGCCATGGAGGAGTTATGCCCCCTGCTGACCGGTCACAGCCACCGTGTGCTCTTTGTTATGATCGAAAAAATCCGTCGTCAAGTCAGTGTATAAAAAATGGACTAAGAATTAGTATGAAAATTGTCGGTTAACGTTTGACTCAATGATGGATATGGAGATAATACGACAGTATTCAATCTCACAGTCCATAAAACAATACAAAATAGGAGCAGAGCAAACACGGACCCCCGAAACATCAGAGGTGGGATCCGGTGCCATGGAGGAGTGAGCATCCCCTGATTATCGGTCACACCCCCCGTGTGTTCCTTGTCATGGTCAGGAAATAACGGAAAAAATCCGTCGTCAATTCAGTGTATGAATGATGGCCTAACAATTGTAATATAAACTGTATAAACTGGATAAATTGCCAAGGTCACTGTCTCCACCATAGAACTTACAAAGTGATGACTTTAAACGAGACTGTTTTTATTCTTGTTTCATAAACTTGCTTGCCAATGATTTACCTCGTTCCAGAAATTTTTAATATGTAGAGCATGGTCTTGCATGTCGAATCATTTAGGATATATATACTCTGTATGCAGACGATAAAGGTATATTGCTGACTAAGTAAGGGAAGTTGAGTATAGTTTAAGTCAAAGTAAAAGTTAAAGTCATCACGTATATAATAAAGTTGGTTGTTAAATTACCTTTAACGTCTTTTTCAAGTAAAATATGCAAGTTTGTCAGGCTCTGTGGTACCTTTTATATGAAGCTCAACAGGTTATGATGTATAGAAGTAGGAATGGAAATTACCATTGTTAATATATATATATTCTTGACAGTTTTTTAGTTCGTTAGAGAATAAATACAAATATAGATTGACTTGTAATTTAAAATTTAACTTAACCATGAACCTCAACATAATTACTTACGGAAAAGATATCTCGCTTCAGGATTCTTGTATGATACACATTTGCGTCGATACATATATCTAACGCAGATAAAACAGATGATGAAAATAACAATGATTGGGCTTGAAGCAGTCAGCATTATCCGCCCCACTGTCGTGCTACTGCAAAGAGGGAAAACATTTTTCATTTTTGTGAGGTAAAAATATAGCAATTTAGGGAATAAACCAGTAAGGGATTTAATTTTGGTATCAAATGAGAAATATTAGACTTTAGCATAGTTACACTTTTAAAAATTAGCATGTTAATTGTTGGTCTTCTCATTCCTTGGATATAACGAAAATGTCACCTAACCCCAACATATGAATAATTTGGCATTACTGACAGTAAAATTAATGTCAACTAAAAGACAGAGGGAAGTAAAACATGTACATCTAACTAACTTTGTTGCTAGTTTCCGGCATGACGCAGCTGCTTCGAAACATTTATTCTGCCTGTCAATTACCAAACACTCTTGATCTTGCAAAACACAAGAAAAAATAATTGTTACAGGGAAAGCATTCATAGTTTTCACAATTGCAAATACGAATTCATGTGGATCATCTATTCAGAATCTTCAAATATTTAATTACCCCTATAAATCAATGTGTGATTTACACACCAAATAGATCACAAAACTACCACAAACCCTTATGCAACCCTTACTTACCGTCACCGAATAGCAAAAATCGATACAATTTTGTGTTCTAGTGAGGAAAAATCCTTAATGGACTGAAAGTGTTGGAGGAATTAAAAAGATATGTCAAAATCAAATTGTGCATGCATGTACAAATAGTACAGGAAATGTTTCAGTAACAGAGACTCGTTTAAACGCAATAATATTTTTGCGATTAAACGCAATAATTATTGCGACTAGACGCAATAATAATTGCTTTTAAACTCAATTATTTTTGCGTTTAAACGCAATAAAAAATATTTCTTTGTTTGAACCGGCCTCAACGGGCTTCCGTAGAATCATTTACACGCTTAAGCTTTATAAATATCTTCAACAGATCCGTTGATATAATACATGACTTACCTTTTAAATTGAGGCTGAGTGTATAATTCATAGAGAAAATATTGGAATTTCATTCTTCATACATGTTCCTACATCCTAAACATTTCATTTTATCGTAGCCGTTTTATAAGAAAGATCGAAAACATTTACTTGCATTTAAACAAAAGAATTCAACAAAAACAACTTACATTTATATATCTCATTGCTTAAATATGGGACTTTTGGGCATCCAGAGATGAAGTCTCCACACTGCACTTCGTCTAGATAACCAGCATCATCTAGATGCAGACAACTGCCTTTCAGAGAGAGTACAATAAGAATGAGATACACATTTGGAACAAAATAATTATTACAATCAATTTAAGTCCGAAAACCAAAATGAATTCAAGGAAACAAAATCACACATATACCCTCACACACACCCTCTCTCCCTTAAACTCTCTCTCTAACACACACATAATGTATATTTATCTCATGAATGCGTGTTGGCGATACAGGCAGTTGGATAAACTTATGCTTGATCAACGAGTAGATGCTTTATCAATAGCACTTCCGGTTTTGACACGATCCCTCGCTTCAAGATTTTATTTGAAACTTTTATTTGTGATGATTATTATTGACGAAATAAAATGAATGATAAAGAGCGATAATATCTTTAAAAGCCAGAAAAAGACTGGTATATGTCAAAGAAGTGTCTTAGTTATTTGATCGAGGATCCTGTGTTGGCTACTTGAAGAGAGATCTATATGCTACCCCCACTTCATTTTTAATCATTTTAGGAGAAAGTAAAGCCTAGCAGTTTTGTTGTTGTTATAAGATTCCTTTAACATCTTCAATAAAGCTTTCATATATTATGCTACGTATGCCTACCTAGTAATATAGGTGTAACTTATCATGGATCAACAATGAATCTACAAGTAGGCCCCAGGCCTTGCCTTGCACGTTTTGAACTGCCACCGAACAAAAAGTTAATTTTCACGATTCCATGGTCCTTACAACCTTCAGTAAGAAGTTCGGTCGATATAAAGCTCCAGCAATTGTCTCATAATGTTCTCAAAAACGCAGATAGCAAAAATTTAACTTTTGAACACGATCTACTTTCTTTCGAAGCACATCAACATCAACAGTGCTACTTCGTCAAGTTATACGTCATCAATTTGAATAGGCAAATATTCATGTAGTTTTGCAGGGGAAGTCTCAAAATTTTATTCAAACAACAGTCGTATGAGATAAATAAAACATTTACAATTATGTGATTTAATATTGGCTTTAACCAACTCGTTGAAATGGTGTATATTCGCTCAGCAAGCCTCGCGAATATAAAAACCATTTCAACTCGTTGGATAAAGCCAATATCAAATCACACAATATAGATATCTCTCTCTCTCTCTCTCTCTCTCTCTCTCTCTCTCTCTCTCTCTCTATATATATATATATATATATATAAAGCACAGAGCAATTCACTTTTACAACGATACTCACTGCCGCCCCAGCCCGTGGTTGAACCTCGATCTACGGAATCTGTCTCCTAGCAGTGCAGTAACAGCGCTTTAGACCACTCGGCTATCTAGGCAAGTTAAAAAACTTGCTTTCGATGCCGATGGAATTCTCACAACGCTTCCCTACACTACACGGTCATTGAGAATGGAAGTGAGATACAGTTATTTGGACATTAGTTTTAGAGGATCATTACCAATTCACTTAGGGCAGTTATATTAGTTTAAGTTTAAATTTACATGTAGTTGTAATTTGTGCTTTTTAAATAAAATTAATTTCATCACAATATATATGCGGCTGGGGCGGAAGTGAGTATCCATAGGCGTCGGAACCGGGAGGGCTAGGGGGGGGCTTATTTTTTTCCAAATATATACATAGTATAGACATTGAACATATCTTCGTGAGTTTAGCCCCCCCACTTTCCACAGACACGTTTTAGTATAGGTTAAAATTGGTAAAAGTGTTGGTGTTTGGTAGAAAATTTTTGGTACTGGAGTTCGAACCTTGCCCCCCCCCCCCCCCCCCCCCCACGAAATAGGATTTTCGTGTTTGGGAAATAAACATTTCCTTTTTTTTTTTTTTTTTTTTTTTTTGCTTGTCAGATTTTTTTGGAGGTAAATTTTTTTTTCTTACACTGCCCCCAACTTTCAATTTGCTTCCGACGCCAATGGTATCCTTGTAAAAGTGAATTTCTCTGTGCTTTCTACAGTAATATTTCTTCACTTAGGGCAGTTATACCATTGTGATGACGTCCAATATTTTTATCGTAGCAGAACTGCATCAATTTTGTTTTCTCTTTGTTGGGCACGCAATGATATGTATTCTTGCCCTTGGTGTCATTTTGGCAGTGTAGTAAGATTGATGACGCCATCCATGATGTTTTGTTTCTTGGACAATCATTCACAAAACAAACAGGAAATGGGTATTGTAAATCCGACATATTCTGTGTACCCTGTGAGTAAAAAAAAAATGAAAATCATATTTCTTTATTTGGTTAATTTACAATAATCGTTTCATCGATGATACACCCATTTTCTTTTCATTCAAAAATTTTTCATTTGCTTTCGAGAAAAGTCAAATCTAAGAGTCTGATTTTGTATAAAAGGTAACTTTATGGTAGTTATTCAATTTATAATTATGCAATTGTTAAGGTTTCCATTATATCTGACATTTGTTTCAAGGTAACAAATTCTCTTTCACCAGTGTGGCGGCGAACTGTGGTTTAAATACTATAGAATGGTTAAAAAATCGCGGATTTCACATTAGAAAGGGACTGCGAGGGAAGAAACTTGAAATCAAGACTATAAAAAAAGTAAGGTTGAAAAGAAAACAAAACCTAAATATAATGAAATCAATAACAGAAATATTAATAAATAGGAAGATTAGGAGTTGATGCTGTAATTTCTCCAAGCATAAACTGAAAGATCATCTGCTATAGAGGTTAATAAGGATAAGCGTGAACCCCACGTGAAAACGCGTAAGACATCCTGGTGTAAAGTATCAAGCTCAAGCAGTTTGTGACAAGAACATGAACGATGAATTGTTCTTTATGATCAACTAAATTTTCATAGATCTTTATATGCCATGCATACCCGGTATTGAAATTGAAAGCAGTACAAAATGAACCTCAGCGAAATATGGAATTTAATCCATAGCTACAGTTGATGTACATGTATAATTATCTGAAGCGTTGCTTCCTATTTTAAAAGGAGTTTTCTTTTTATTTGTGAAACTATTAGCTTCTAAAGTGGCCTAACCTAAACTCGAGACATTCATATAACTGAAATGTTTTATATTTTAATTATTTTAAATAAAAAAGCATAAGTACACTCTGATTAAAACATAATAAATGAAAAGAAAATTTATAAAAAAGATGAATTTAACATTAAAGTTTATTAAAAAGATTCGATAGCATTAAATTCAAACCAAAGATGAAAAATTATTCTATTCATCTATGTTTCAACCCACTACGGCGGCGTGTATGTCATTGTGACCATCATAGTTAGTCACACCAAAAGCATATGGAGATAACGAACAGTATTCAATATAAAAGTCAATAAAACAATACAAAATAGGAGTATAGCAAACACGGACCTCCAAAACATCAGAGGTGGGAGCAGGTGCCATGGAGGAGTGAGCATCCCCTGCTGACCGGTCATACCCGCCGTGTCCGTGTGCTCCTTGACGTGATCGGGAAATAACGGAAATATGCGTCATCAATTCAGTGTATAAATAATAGACTAACAATTAGTGTGAAAAACATCAGTCAACATTTGACTCAATGATTAATTGTATTTGCTGACAGTTCATTGTATTGACCATAGAACCTACGAAATGATAACTTCAAACAAGACTGTTGATATTCTTGTTTCATCAACTTGCTTGTCAATAATATAACTCGTTTTAGAAATTATTTATATGCAGAGTATGCTCTTCCATATCGAATCAACTGAGATATATACACTCCGTATGCACGTGATGATGGTATATTGCTGCATAAGGGAATTTGAAATATAAAAGTTAAAATCATCATTAAAGAAATCCCCAAAAAATCAAACAAACAGGTCAATATCAAAGGATCCAAATTAAAAGATGCTCAGAAATACTTGTCAATGGTAGTGCATATGCCTAATATGAAAACCCTTAGCTTTTCTTAAACAAACGACATAAGGAAAAATAATACTTTTTAAAAGAAAGGTCAAACTTCAAGGTCCTGGTCAGATTGTCAGAATCATATTATATTTGAAAAATGACTTGTCACAGGTAAATGTATTACAGTCATGTTCAATTAAAAAAGTCTCATCTTTTCCTGATAAAAAAAAATTATGACCAATTTAATGTAAAAATATTCCTTTTAAAAAATAGGCCAGACTAAGTTCAAGAATAGGGAGCCATTATCCATTGTTTATATCGAAACGTCTTGTCACAGCTAAGATAAATGTGAAATAGAAAGGCCATATCTCTTCCCATTTAAAAGCTATGAACAAAGTTTAAGTTTTTGTGCCAGACATAGAGACTGAAAGACGAATAGGACCTAATGCCCCCTTGCTTTTGCGTAAGCAAATAACAATAAGGTACGGTGTCTATCAAATTACGACACATGTCTGTTATCTAAACATTTAAATCATATTATATTTGAAAAATGACTTGTCACAGGTAAATGTATTACACAGTCATGTTCAATTAAAAAAGTCTAATCTTTTCCTGATAAAAAAAATTATGACCAATTTAATGTAAAAATATTCCTTTTAAAAAATAGGCCAGACTAAGTTCAAGAATAGGGAGCCATTATCCATTGTTTATATCGAAAGGTCTTGTCACAGCTAAGATAAATGTGAAATAGAAAGGCCATATCTCTTCCCATTTAAAAGCTATGAACAAAGTTTAAGTTTTTGTGCCAGACATAGAGACTTGAAAGACGAATAGGACCTAATGCCCCCTTGCCTTTGCGTAAGCAAATAACAATAAGGTACGGTGTTTATCAAATTACGACACATGTCTGTTATCTAAACATTTAAACAACACAAATGTAACACAGTATTACCATTTTATTCTTTCTTTGATATGAAATACTGACTTTTCTTTAATATAAACTGTATCAAATGAATTTTACAACTTTTCATTTAATCTAGAGAAAATTGATTATGTTTATTTTTCATATATATCTTTTATGAATGTAATATAAAATATACATAGACTGATAAAGTTAACTGTTTGTGGTTGTTTCGTGAGCTTACTGGATCGAAAAATATAGTGTAACACTCCCAATGCGAAAGTTATCTAAAAATAAGAAAAAATAAAAATCAGTATATATTAGATTTTCTTTAGTCCAGGTGTTTCAAATATCAGTGCCAATATTATTTGTGACGACTTTTCTGCAATATTTGTTTCCATGTAAATATAAAAAAACATTCTAGAACAAAAGTAGTAAAACAATTACAATAACAATATATCAAGAAAATTGGGCTGGCCTCTAATGTAAAGGATCTCAATATCTCAAAAAGTATTGAAAAAATGCAATATACCAAAGAAGCAACTTTGTCTAAATCAGTATGTACAAGCTAGTGCATTGTTAAAAATAGATCGAAAGACATAAATTCCGTCAAAACAGGAAGTAGACCAATATTGCATATTTTCTAAGTCACCTGTCTCGCACGATTAACTTTAATTGTGTTACACATGTCGATGGAGATGTACAACAGAGTTCGGATATTAACAAAGAATTAAATAAGTTTCAACCTAATTGTTTGTTAATTGGCAAAATTTTAATTTATGCAGAAGTAGTCATACGTTACTTAATTCATATATATCAGTAGAATTTCATGAAAGTTTACAACTGATAGGTAAGCAACTGAACTTTAAGTGTTTTCCTTCGTTCTAAGGGTGTCACTTCCGATCGTGCGAGACAGATGACTTTCTCTTTTTTTTAAAAATAACACTTTATCCGCCAGTTTGTTTTTTAAAAAATGGCTGAAGATTGAAACTTGAAACCTCACAGGATAATAGATATTGACATAATTTTTGTTGCTGTATCTTCCGTTGTTCACCGAAAAAAAAAGGTTTTTAAATGGTTATAAGAAAGGCTTATAGAGTAATTAAAGTTAAACCCTTCAACTACAAAGTTTCTCAAACTGGATGCTATTAATAAGAACCTCCTGAGGACACTTAACTTTAAGCCAATTTTCAAGCACTAAGCAATTTATGAATTACACTAATAAAAAAGTATTGTTATGATATTTAGGTGGGCCTGTACCTTGTTCCAACCATGACTATTACTTATGATTATTATTATACCTTAGCATGGATATTTACACATTACTACGGTGTGTAGATACGATATGTCAAGTGATTTTATGTGTTTATGCCAACTTATTTACAATCCATTAGCTTTGATTGAAAGCGAAAGTAGAAACATGCCGTTTTACAAGGACTGAATGTGTTATTTACATTCGTTTGGGATGTTGTTCTCGACCCATGTTGTATTAGATATGTGTCATTACTCACAGTAGTGATTACCTGTGGTGTTTACCATCCACCTTAAGCGATATTTTATCCATAATACATATTTACAGCCATAATGTGCTTCAATTTCCTTCCGAGTTTGATTACTTCGGCTTGAAGTTTCGCACGTGCTACCTTGTTTGTTAGACGATCGCTGATTGGATAATGACGTAACTCTTCTGTGTTTATAAACAGAGAGGCCCGTTGAAAGTGTTAGTGTTTGTTTTGTAGTTTAGTATTCAGTTTAAATTACTGAAGGTGTTAGTCAACAACCCAGCCAGAATACACAAGGTGACTATTTAATTGTAATAGTGTGCACCTTCTCCAGTTACCAGATTTTCCCTATATATACTCCTGACATATATTTGTTTACGTTAGGAACGTCTGCTACCGCCCCTTCATTTCCATATCGTTGCACCTTCGCTTTCAGAGTGGTGCACCTTCAATTTTTACACCTTCCCAAAGTATCCCGGAGGTTCCAAATATCGCGTTTGTTTTATGTACTTTTATGCAATAAATTATAACATGTTTCTTATATACAAAGACTTTCTCTTGTTTTGTTGACTGTCTAAAGATACAGAGCCCACGTATTTTTATAACGAAATGCTGTAAGAGTTATCTTTACTGAATTTTAATACAAATATTTTAGAATTTAATTTTCAGTACAGTATTTCTATTTCATTTAGGTAAAACTTAGGGTTAAGTAAAATACATAGCTTGAGTGATTTTTTTTAACTGAAAATATATATATTAAGAAGTTTCATTAATCCTGTCACTGGGCTGAGATTCATAAAGAAACTGAAATAAATTCTTAACTAAGAAAAAACAATCTTAACTCATATTCAAAAAACTTCTAAGTGTAATTCTTAACTAAGTTTAATTCTGAGAAAAATTAGAGCACTTGATTTAAGTCACCATAGCAACGCATGGTAATTCCCGCACAAAAAGTGCACTCTTTTGTGATGGAGGTACATTGTATTTATTTCTATGCCTATTACATCATAACTAAAATCTACAGCTATGTCATCAACATTGCACATCTGTATTTTACCAGTTGATAAATATCTCAAAGTCAAAAAGAGTTTCTAGTTAGATGCTATAAAATGATTTCTAAATTAAAAGATTTAAAAATTTTCTGTTCACTATTGTTTTTTTATTGTTAAAGAAAACTTAAATATTTCTTATCTACTTATGACACCTCCTGAGGACACTTAACTCTAAGTCAATACTTAAACACTACGTATGTTTATGAATTACACTAAAGTGTTTCTACCAATTTAAGTAAAACTTATGGTTGTAAGCAAAAAATACATAGCTTAATTGATTTTTTAAACTTAAGAATAAAATAAGAAGTTTTATAAATTCCGCCCTTGAAGATTATTTCAAATAGAGATATTTATTTCGTTTACGCATGTATCTAAACATATTGTAAAGAATACACATGTCTATTTTCTCATTAATAGTTTTAATTTCTTCTTTTATCAATCAAATGATTCTATTAGTCAGATTGAAGACCTACTTGTTGTTTGCAACGAGATCTCATCTAGTTCATGTTTGTATTTCTTGAAAGACTTTGAAAAGTCATTATTTGAAACAATTTTTTTGATCAAAATAATGTTTACAACTACATTCAACCTTTTGGTAGAAAAAATCGCTTATAATTGTTTTTACATTCCATATAAATATGGTATGTTCTTGCTCTCGTTTGTTACTAAGATGTGTTACATGTACCTTGAAAATACCATAAAAGAGATACTATTTCGCCATTTTGACAATGAGAAAAAGGGCTTACAAAGTACCGACACATATCTATCTTACAACCATGCGCTTTGATTATTGAAGCCTTTCTTTAATGGGAACTTTTTCAGATCAATTTTTTTAGGTGGGTATTGCATTATGTACATCATTGTCAGTCATACAAGTAAAGGTACCGAACCATGTCTATCTTACTATTCAAACAACACAAGTGTATTAATTCCAATTTTGTATTTCTTTCATATTCATATTTACATGATATGCACTATTAATCTTAAGTCATTCATAGCATTAGTGTCTATGAAATTGGGTTAATCGGATATTTCTCTGACTCCAATCCCTGCTTTAATGTTGTGACATACATGTCAGAAGGTAGGCCATATTGAAAAGCGGGTATTCAGTGACACCATATGGTGTGTATGTTTTTTTTTCATGCATAAAGATACCTGTTCTACAGCTAAAATGTTAAATACTTCAATCTACGGTCTTGAAAGGCATTAGATTGAGAACTTAAAGAAGAGAAAGATACGTATAGCAAAAATGTAGACACTTCTAGACAGTATTTTTATTAGAATAACATAGTTTCAAAGCATATTTAAAATGTTCTGTCTGGAATGCTAAATGTACATGTTACTTCTTTTCTTCTTAACCAGAATAGCATAATTTAAACTAATTACATAAAAGGTTGTGTATAACTTAACAAAATTATCAAGAGTCCATGCTAACAACGTTCGACCTTTTCGTTCAACCACCTCTGAAACAAGCATTCTGAGAGTATTGTAAAAGCAATACATGCCCTCTACCTGATTCCCTTTTTCTCTTTAGAATGCCATTTCATGATATCCAGTATATGAACAAGTGTCCCAAAAATAGACATATTGGTAATCACTTGTTTTGTTTATAAAAAAAATGTCTTTAAGTTGATCTATCTGACATAGAGAGACGTCTATGGATGTCAATATATGTTGTAATGTAGCAAAAACTGCAGAATGAGAGTCTCTCTGAAATGTTTTGAAGAATATGAAAGTATTTGCATTCAAAATAACAACCAAAATAATAATAATAAAAACATCTTTTAGGTTATGCATGCCGTCAATTTAATAAATAATACACACAAAGACGACACTAAACTAATTATTTCGACGTCTTTTTTCACTTCATATTTATAGATTCAATTCCAAACTAGTGTGTACTGATTTAGAATTTTAGAATCACCTATTTTCTTTTTTCTGTGTTATATATTGTCAACACACAGAACACATTCTGTCGTTAAACCGGGTCTGCAGAATATATTCATCATTGTAACAATAACACATTAAATGAAACATTTGGAGATAACAAACCTTATTCAAAATCAAAAGTAGATAAAGCAATACAAAACAGGAGAAGAGCCATCACAGACCTCAAAAACATAAGCGGGATAAGGTGCCATGGAGGAGTGAGCAATTCATCCGATGTGTGCTCCTTGTAATGATCTGGAAATAATGGGAAATCCGTCGTCAATTCAGTGTATAAGTAATGGACTAACAATTTGTATGTGAGTCAGTCAGCATTGACTCAATGATAAATTGCATTTTTTAAGTTTTAAGATCGAAACCATGACCGTGTCAGCGAATGTAAATCTATAGGCTTTATATATATACATTTTAGAAAAATATATTAGTATAGTAAACAAGAGGCCCACGGGCCTTATAGGTCACATGAGCATTATGCAACAACTTTCCAATTATTGAATTTGATTCATGTTTTAAGCCAGATGCTATATGGCATTCACAATTTTGAAAGAGGCACCATTGATCATCATAAAAATACACTTAGCAGTTGCTTAGCTTGGTTACTGAATACCCATACACAGGGTAGGGGAACAAAAATGCATTCCAACTAATCAGTAATATTCAGCAATAATCAGTAGTGCCCCTAACACTGTGACATAAACCCCTGACCCTAGGTCCACACATTGCACAAATTTTAAAGAGGCACCCTAAAATAGCCTATCAAAAAATAAATAAATGTTTTATAAATACAAAGCAGCAGATTTCAAACAATTAATTCATTTTCAGTATATAAGTAAAGCCCCCCCATACCCCTGACCCTGGGGCCTTGAAATTCACAACTCTGCAAGATTAGGGCCCTTGCTAATCATAACTATATAGGTAGTTCATCTGCTTCATACCCAGAGACAGAGAAGAAAATTTTCAAAGATTTAATGTATTTTCACTATACATGTATAATCAATAGAACCCCGTCCTAACACCATAACCCCTGACCCTGGGACCATAAAATTCACAATTTTAGTAAAAGCACTCTTGCTCATCATAACTATGCACTTAGTTTGTTTAATTAATACCTAGGAGCAGAGAAGATTTTCAAAGAATTCATGTATTTTTACTATATAATCTATAGAGCCCCGCCCTAACATCAGAACCCTTGACCCTGGGGCCATAAAATTCACAATTTTGGTTGAGGCACTCTTGCTCATCATAACTATGCACTTAGTTAGTTTATTTAATACCTAGGAGCAGAGAAGAAGATTTTCAAAGAATTCATGTATTTTCACTATATAATCAATAGAGCCCCACCCTAACACCAGAACCCCTGACCCTGGGACCATAAAATTCACAATTTTGGTTGAGGCACTCTTGCTTATCATAACTATGCACTTAATTAGTTTATTTTATACCTTGGAGCAGAGAAGAAGATTTTCAAAGAATTCATGTATTTTCACTATATAATCAATAGAGCCCCCCCCTTCTCCCCCAAAAACCCAAGAACCCTTGACCCTGGAACCATGAAATTCACAATTTTGGTTGAGGCACTCTTGCTTATCATAACTATGCACTTAGTTAGTTTATTTAATACCCAGGGGCAAAGAAGAAGATTTTCAAAGAGATCATGTATTTTCACTATATATAATCAATAGAGCCCCACCCTAACACCAGAACCCCTGATCCTAGGGCCATAAAATTCACAATGTTGGTAGAGGCACTCTTGCTAATCATAACTATGTTCTTAGTTAGTTTATTTAATACCAAGGAGCAGAGAAGAAGATTTTCAAAGAAATAATGCATTTTCACTATATACTTATTTAGCCCCGCCCTAGCACTAGAACCCCTGACTCCAGGGCCATGAATTTCACAATTTTGGTAGAAGACACAATGCTAATTACAATCATGCAAACAGTTTGACTGCTTGATGTCCAGGAGTAAAGAAGAAGATTATAAAAGATTGCATTAATTTTTGTGGTTTTTGCCCCACCCCTCAGGCCCCAGGGGGACAGGGATCATGAAATTCACAATTTTTGTTCCCCTTTACCCATAGATGCTTTGTGCCAAATTTGGTTGAAATTGGTTCAGTGGTTGCAGAGAAGAAGCTGAAAATGTTTTAATGTTAACACACGAACGGACGACGAACGACGGACGACGACGGACAAAAACAGATAGCAATAGGTCAACTGAGTTTACTTAGGTGACCTAATAAATTTAACGAGAAGATACACACATGTGCTTTTTTTTAAATCAAGTTTTCAATTTTCATTTTATTAGATAACCGCCCGTAAGTATCCAAAACCTTTTTATATAATTTTATACACCATGTGCCGGTTTACTAAATAAAAACAATAATCAATAACAAATAAATTGAGACAAAATTAAAAAAAAATTCATTTCGTGTTTACCATTTTATAAAAAAAATATGTCAGTCGAGAAAATCTAGACTACTGTCGTGATATATATCCAATTTTACCTTACGGATATTACTCTATAAAGTGATATACTAAAAAAGATACTTTTTTATTCTTCTTTATCTGATTTTAATTACAATTCTCACTGGCCTATATACAATCATGTATATGAACAGCCCGCCTGCCGAGAAAATCATTTACCCACCCCACCCTTTTTTTTTAACATGACTTAACTTCATGATTACATTTATAACATTTGAGAAGGAAAAATTTTAACAAAATCCTTATATCACTTTAGAGTGCGCTGTAATATTAAACGCGATTATCGTTTTTATGAAATGATTCCACACATGTTGGTTGTGTGAATTTCAGAAATCACTTAAGAAAGAAAAATATGTAAAGTTTTAAAAGCGTTGCGTGAGCATTAAACTGACTTGCATGCTGAGATATATACATGCATAAGTAACTTAAAACTTCAAGTGTGTTTCACACAAAGTCCTGTACATACTGTATGAAGCTGTATAGCAAACTGCAAAAAGAAAGAAAAACGGAGAAAATTGGAGTAATTGATTAGTTCTGGATTTATCGTCATACCGGTATAATATAGGCGTCGGAAGCAATTTAACCTGGAATAGATAAGGAAATCAAGGCAGGGGAGGGTAATACTTTAACTATATCAATGATCCGCTTGATCAACCTGTAATAATATTGAAACCATTACACCCCTAAGAAATTTAGTCAAAAAATATTCACAGATGTGTCGTGCACGGAAGAGATTTTGTCGTCATTTATAAATTTTGTTTAACGCCCATGCCACGCAGAATTTTTTTTTAAATGTGAAAAAATACGAGGAGGGGTAAGTTAAAAGGGGAGGATCAGTCGTCAACTCGATCGCCGCTTCTTTAAGACATCCTAGATGATCATTTGCCAATATCCCACGAGGACGCAGATATGAAAACATGAATTATAAAAAGTTCCAGTCGTACATTTGTGTGTATTTGTATGCTCATATTTATTTTCCAAAATGGCTTTAAGTACGCACCTGTTATTATTTTACTCGAGACCAACCCTCCAACCCCCAACCCCCCTCCAAAAAATTAAACGCAATACTGGATCAATGTAAGACATCAAAAATTATACCTTAGCACTCTATATGAACGTCAGAAGACAAATATTTGTTCCAATTAAGCTTTTCCTTTAAAAAAGTAACAATAAGGCAATTTTACAACTACCAATGCAATACCTATTTCAACAATTTCCTAATTTTTTTTATTTTTTTTTTTTTTTACTAATTTTGTTGGTATATAAATTCTTCCGATGTAAACACAGGAAGAAACAAGACCTTTCAGTTAAAACTGAAAGGCGGCTTTCAGTAACTTTTCAGTGACCGTTCAGCCACTGAATGGCACATACATTTCAGTGACCTTTCAGTTGCCTTTCAGTCACATTTCAGATACCTTTCAGTCACCATTCAGCGGACACATTTCCGTCAACTTTCAGTTGCCTTTCCATCAACTTTCATTGACCTTTCCATCAACTTTCTGTGACCTTTCCGTCGTCTTTCAGTGACCTTTTTGTCGTCTTTCAGTGACCATTCCGTCGACTTTCAGTGACCTTTCTGTCGTCTTTCAGTGACCTTTCTGCCACCTTTCAGTGATATTTAAGTCTCAATTTAGCAATTTTTTCACTAGAGTATTATTTTATAATCAGATATTTTTCCTTTACAAGGAAGCAAAATTTTGAATAAAGATTTATTATTCAATCTTAATTGTGTTTTTTTTTACTTATCGTGATCAAATTTGAGTACCTTAAAATATGTCTAAGTAATTATTATTTTTAAATACAAGAATGAATAAATCGTTTATACATGCCTTTTGTAGAAAAAATATACATGTATATAGGAGATTTTAGCTTTTTAAATGATATTGCTTTTAATTAATAAAATCATTCTACTAAGTTTCTAGATAGAGAATTTACAACGATCTTAAATCTTTGACATCATCCCGGTAGAAGATGTGTAATTAATTAGTCTGTCCCCAAAATAAAATATGTGAGACCCATTCAAAATGATTTTTAATTTTCTAGTTACATTTATATGGAAAACAAAAATTCTTCAAGTGATAAAAATGATGATTCGATAACCGATTCAAAATTTAAAATAAATGCATAACATTCTATAGTGCTTATACGTGTATTTTTTCATGGAAATATATAGTTTTGATTGATAAGACAGAATTTATATTATTTAAACCATTTCTGGAAGATCGCAAGTATTACTGATCAATTTCATTTCTTAATTATGTCATTATCATTATGCAGGATATTTAGTTTTTGAAAGACATTATTTTAAATTCATTTTTAATTGCAAGAATAAATTATTAAATCGTTTATACATGCCTCTCATAGGCGTCGGAACCGGGGGGAGGGCTGGGGGGGGGCTTTTCCAAATATATACTTAGTATAGACATTGAACATATCTTTGTAAGTTTAGTCCCCCCCCCCCCTACTTACCACAGATACGTCTAAGTATAGGTTAAAATTGGATAAAGTGTTGGTGTTTGGGAGAATATTTTTGGTACTGGAGTCCCCCCCCCCCCACTAAATAAAATTTTTGTGTTTGGGAAATAGACATTCCCTTTTTTTTTTTTTGCTTGTCAGGTTTTTTTGGAGGTACAAAAAATTTTATCTTACACTTAGCCCCCCCCCCCCCCCCCCCCCCCCCCCCCCCCCCCCACTTTCAATTTGCTTCCGACGCCAATGCCTCTTGTAGAAAAAAAATATATAGGAGATTTTAGCTTTCTAAATGATATTGCTTTAATAAAATCATTCTACTAAGTTTCTAGATAGAGAATTTACAACGATCTTAAATCTTTGACACAGGAACAGATGCCCGTCTCTGATAATTGTCATCATCCCGATTGGAGATGTGTAATTAATTAGTTTGTCCCCAAAATCCGCGCAACTAACATAGAATATACAAAAGATATACAAGATATATACACATCACAGCTCCTCGATACAACAGGTGAACTGATTGTTCCATCGATTCCAATAAATCAATTGATTTTAAATGCCCATTTTTCAACAAAAAGTCGTAGCACAGTCGATAAGGTAGCGGACACCTAAGCAGGAGACCAGGGTTCGATTCTGGACATAGGAGAATTCATTTTTTTTCTTGTATTAATTTTTTTCTTATTTTTTATTCGTAATTAGATACATTTAATGCTATTATACGTGGAAAAAGTGAAATAAAAGTTTTAGGTAAAACAATAAGCCGATTATTCAATAAAAAGATTCAACTGAATGATCACGGAAAGGTCACTGAATTGTATGTGTCATTTAGTCGACTGAATGGTAACTGAATGATCACGGAAAGGTCACGGGAAAGGGTCTTTTCAGTGACCTTTCAGTGACCATTCAGCCACCATTCAGTCGACTGAATGGTGGATTTTCATCCTGTGAATACGAATGCTGTAATCAGCCAATCAATAGATAAAAAATATAAAACATTACCTCTTTAAAATAATTCCATATAAAATTGCACACGACGATTCACAAAATCACGCGTATAGAACTTTAAATTTTGTGGGCATAACATAATTGGATGGGAATTATCATTCTAATATCAAAGGAAATAGCAAAATTCTTGGCGAATTGCAACTTTGCTAGTGCTCAGTGTGGATAAAATACATTCTGAGTTATATAAACTTGAATAACACTGTTTAATCAAGCACTGTGTAGATGATTATAGAAACGTTAACGATTGATTGATTGTACATTGTTTAACGTCCCTCTCGAGAATTTTTCACTCATATGGAGACGCCAAAGAATAAAATATAATCAAAACCCACAACTACAAGATATTTTCATTCCTTTCATATAAGTGATTTAATGACTTTTATTTACGTCTATTCTATAGATTAAATAATGAAATATAATTTTATTTTTGTTTTCCTTTTATTATTTCATATGGCTATCATACGCACATGTCTCTCTTATATTGATTGACGTTGTCATTGTTACCTCGAAACATTGCATCCAGAAATTCTTCTTCGCCAACTACGTCAGTTTAACCTATTAACTGCTGAAACAGTTCAATCTAGTATCTGTTGAAAGGGATTGATGTAGTACTCCACATGTTTATTTTACCAACATGAGCTATTAATATTTAAGCCTTTCTGTATTACAAAATTACGCAATTCATTGTTTCCTCCCACTTTTGCTGCATTTAGGACATTGTGACCATCATTGTCAGTCATACGAAGTAAATGAGGAAAAGTCTTGATGAGACACCGACACATGTCAATTCTGCCATTCAAACAACACAGGTGTAAAACGGTATATCCATGTTTTCTTTCTTTAGTATTTATATCTAAACCTTTTTTTTAATAGAAAATCAAACAAATGAACGTTACGACTCCCAGCTACGCCATGTATATAAGACATTCATTCCATCATTATCAGCCATATCTAGTAAATGATGATATGTTTTGATCAAGAATTCACACAAATCTATCTCACCAATTCTACAACAAAGATGAGCAACTTTTTTCCCATCATTTCTTCTGCTATTAATATCATATCTTTTTTGTACAAGAAACTTAATCAGATCAATGTTACCACTCCAAACAACATCATGTAAGGCAGTTTCACCATTTTTATCTCTGGCGTCTATTAAATAAGGATACATGTTCATCAAATATCTACACATGTCTATTTTACCATTTATACTGCATAGATGTAGAACATTTTTTCCATTATTGCTTCTCTCGTTGATATCGAAACCTTTCTCTTGCAGAACCTTTATTAGATCGATGTTTCCACCCCAAGCTGCAGCATGTAAAACATTGTAACCACCATTGTCAGTGATATTCAATAGCTCAGGATTCATGCTTACTAAGTACTTACACATTTCTATTTTACCCTTCATACAACCTAGATGCCGCACAGTTTTTCCGTCATTGCTTCTATCTCTGATATCTAAACCTTGCTCTAACAGAAACGTAAGTACTTGTATGTTACCTCCCAAAGCAGTAGCATGTAAGGCATTATCGCCATGAAAGCCTCTGACCTTCAGTAAATGGGGATAAGAAGAAACCGACACATCTCAAATCGGCCATGTTGACAAGCACTGTGTACTACAGTTTTTACCTCCTCAGGTGAAACAGTGAGTGTCTGATTTTTCAAAATCTAAAACAGTTCAATGTTGCCGCCACTAGCAGCCATATGTAAAATAGATCCATCTCTATATAAATCATGTTCTTTACTTAATAGACCAGGATATTGTTTCATCAAATACATCGCAGTTTCAAGCTTGCCGTTCTGCACTGTGTAGTATTGATTCACCTCTATATGACTTAAGGTAAGGGTCACATATATTTTTGTTAAACAGTGTTTTTAGTGCGTCTGTTGCGCCAGCATAAGCAAGGAAATGAATGGTATGCTCTCCGTTGTTATATTTAACATGACGTAAGGCAGGACATCTGTCCAAAAGGAAAACAATTAATTCTAGTTTATCCCACGAACAGCATTCAGCTAATATAGAAACACGGCCATTGAAATCGGGGTGACAACACTCAAAACACTCCAATAGATCAAAGCCTGCAATGATAAATTGTTTGACTATTTCCAAATTCCCATTCTGTATCGCACAGAAACAGCTTACGGCGTCCGGAGTGACTCTTTCATTTAAAAGAATCTGAACGATATTTACCTGATTCATCAACGTTGCTTGATTCAATGCATTGTACCTTTGATTTCTATCAGTAATAAAAGTCAAAAGGAATTTGACCATTCCAATTTGCCCTGCTTCTGCAAAATATACTATCAATGATAAGTCATTCTCGTCCAACGTTTTGATAATATTTCGCTCTTTATCCATGAAGTTTTGAAACTCAGTGCAAAATTGTGCGTCATTCCAAAAATATAAGCTTGATATTATTTTGAATAAATCACTATTAGCCTTAAATTTCATACTTTCAAGTATTTTTTTTATATATCAGGCTTATATGTGTTGTTTGTTGATTTTTGGTTTTTTCTTCGTTTCCTTTTACATTCAGTTTGACTAATAGTGACATGTGACAATGCTGGATTACGAAAGCAAGATTATATTTCAGAAGTGTATTCTCTACAACATCTTGAATACAACGATTTGAAAACGCGCTCACTCCATGTTCTTCACCTAAAAATGAACCCATTAATTCAGAGATGCATTTTGTGAACCTCTTCAATGAAGGAGGATCTTGTTCGTTAGGATTTACATTCACTGCCCTGATTTTGTTCTTTTTATCAAAATTAACATCACGTAGAGCAGACGTTTGTACAATGCTATTTTTCATTAAAATATAAACAAGAATGGAAAACTGTAGATTCGAGTGCCAATACATATCGTCGACATATTGGTTTAAACCCTCAGACGGAGTTTTACAGAAACTCATCCTTTTATCCTGATTCATTACACCAGGAAGATAAAATGACTGCTCCTCCATTGAAGAATTTTTCCGAGATAGTGATTAAAAGTATCTTTTAAAAAAATGAATCGCTTTGCAAAATCTCATGACACTTCTTTCGCTCTGATTAATTACTCTTATTCACTCTTATCAGTGGTATTTCAATCAAGATGGGCCTGAAGAATTTATAGGGAAACAATAACAGTTGTATTTGTTCTCTTATCCAGTGGTTTTACAAAGGCGTCGGTTTAAGGCTATCAAATTTATTTTCTGATAGAAAGATTGGTACTCACAATTCTTTCAGAATTGATGATCCCCTTGTTTCAATGCTAATAACAAGTTTTCAGTAAGATATCTGGTGATTATCTCATTGTCTCTTAAAGAGGAGACATACAAAGGTAGTATGAAACATGAAACTAATTCTTAATCATTCCAAAATTGCATATTTTGAAAACAAATGCAAAAGAGAATTCTTTTACCTGTAAATGTCTGCTAATACTGGTATATCCTCGGTTTCTACCTTCCGGGTTTGTAAAATGTCGGCAATTTAAAACTAGCGATTCAACAAACAAAAGTATATTGTATTTTAAATAGCAGTTATATTCATTCATTGGTGTGTTATACTTATTTGACGACTTGACGTAATTTCTGAAAGACAAAATTTAAAGGTATACATAGAGGCTTCTAATACCTTGGCTCATTTTTAAACTAAATAATTGTTACTTAAATATAGCATTTATTACCTTATCATGTTTTAAGTAACATGTTCTAGAATGTATATAATTATTTAATTAACGATTTATCTTATATTTTATTAAAGCTATTTATTACAAAATCATGCGATCTAGAGATAATCTTTTTTTAAAGTTTTGATAACTGTACATTACCTTCGTATTTGATGATAGAATCTCGATCGGTTTAAAACAGTACGAATCCAATTTAAAATAAATGTTTATATTCAGTCATATATATTTACACTGACTAAAATATCAAGTTATCCACAAAAATAAATAACCGAGTTTACCGGAGACAAGGACATATTCTACTGCACTTTGACTAAGTCCCTCCAGTCAACATTCCACATCTTTGAACCTATACAGTTTAGTTTGGATATATTATTTGAACATTTGACCTTGGAATATATACATAACATGATTATTTAAGTCAATAATAATGAACGCAATATTGACAGTTAAATATACATGTACTGAAAGGAAAAAGAAACGCATAATAGCATAATAGCGAAAAATATTGAGGACCTATTCTAACCCGAATCCCCACAGGGTGTTGGTTAAAGGAACTACAAATTTGTAATCATTTTTAATGGAATTGATCATAATAGACTAATCAAGAATATTGATACTAGCATTAAGAATTGAATGGAAATGCAAAGTTACTATACTGAAACAGAATGGAAACGAAAAAAGCAGCAATATACACATACTTGACTTTTTTTATCTCATACGTGTGGATGATACAGCCCGTTGGATAAACTTATGCTTTATCCACGGGTAGATGCTTTATCAATAGCACTTCCGGTTTTGACACGATCCCTCGCTTCAAGATTTCATTTTATTGAAACTTTAATTTGTAAAATTCTTGCCCTTATAAAATGAATGATAGAGAGCAATAATGTCTTTAAACGCAAGAAAAAGACTCGTATATGTCAAAGACATATCTAATTTTATCAAGGTACAGGAGGCTGTACTGGCTACTTGAAGATGGATGTAACCCCCCCCCCCCCCCCCCCCCCCCCCCCCCACTCCTTCTCTTTAATCATATTCGGAGAAAGTAAAGCCTAGCAGTTAAGTTGCTGTTATAAGATTCCTTTAACATTTTGAACACTGCTTTCTTCTATTATACAACTTATGCCCATCTAGTTATGTAGCTGTAACTTACAATGGATCAACACTGAATCTACAACTTATCAGTAGCCTAGCCTTGTCTAGCACGTTTTGTACTGCCATCGTACAAATAGTTAATTTTCACGATCCCTTGGTCCTTACAACTGTCATTCATAAGTTCCGTTGATGTAAAGCCCCAGCAATTGTCACATAGTGTTTTCAAAGACACAGATGACAAAAATTCTAAATTTTGAAAATTATCTACTTTTTCTCGAGGCATATCAACATCAACGGTGCTACATCATCAAATTTACGTCATCAATTTGAATTTTAAATCATTCATGTAGTTTTACAGGGGAAATTTAAAAGTTTTATTAAACGAAAGTCGTATGAGATAAAAAGACCACCTATTATTTTGTGATTTGATATTGGCTTTATCCAACTCGTTGAAATGGTGTATATTCGCTCGGCAAGCCTCGAGAAAATAAACACCATTTCAACTCGTTAGATAAAGCCAATATTAATTCACATAATATAGATATCCTCTATCTATCTATTCATTTACAAAATTGTATACACTACGGTTAAACTGGATTTAAAGCATCAGAAATTTAATAATTTTTTTTCTTTTATCTTTAAAAAATTATACATGACTTTTAAAACATCCCCAACCCGGTCATTCAATTTCAGCGGGAAAGAATGCCAAGCACATTATAATTGTAGCTTGAATTTTACAATGCAAAAGGTTAATCAATTGGGCGGTCCCTCGAGATCTCAGCGAAATAAATATTCTTTGCAATTTTTAAATGCCTGTTTTTCAGATGATCAGGGGCATTCAGGGCAAATGTTTTATAGCCCAACGCAGTGTGGTTACCCTAGGACTTCCGGTCCAAGGACTGTAATTCAAGCTAATGAACAAGTCGAGGCGTGATGCAGTGCATAGCTGCATCTGCTACTCTCAATCATATTTATTTTGTAATTCCCAGTTACAGCAATGGAAACACCTGCTAAAGTCATTTTCAGAAATCATTTGTAAAAAGAGAAAAGAGAGGAGAATCTATTTCATGCTGCATCGTTTACCACTGACAGATAAAAAACCCCTTAAAATCTCATATTATTGCAAATGATTTTGTTCTATATACATATATTTTCACATATAACATCAGTGTTATCAAATTTAAGAGTCTTTATGCTTAAAATTCAGGGAAAAATTCATGAGTAAGTTTCAATGATAGTAATTCAGATTTTTATACTTAACTATAATTAACTATAGATCACTATAGTAAATTTTGTTAGGGAATGAAATATTAGTACTTTATATCCAGGACACCCTCTAAGCATAAAATACCCTGTTTCGTCGGAAAACAGTATTGTAACACTATTCTTTGGAATATATTATAACTCCTTGGAAAACACTCTTTAGAATACTCTTTTGACCACACGTTGGACATTTCCTTCGGATGTGACCTTTACTGCCACCTTTGAGTTTTAGTTTTTACGCTCTTCTTAAATATTTGGAACTTATCTTTGTAATTGTTGTATAACAAAGGCAATGGTCTATATTGATGACATTGGCATTTCAGAAACCATCATGTAAACCTATACAATCACGGTTGATTAAAAAACTTTGTTATTGATTTACACATCTTACAATATCAACATAAAGAAATAAGCAGTATGTTATTTTTATCTATAATTGCTTGCACATTTCGGTTCTACAGGTGACAGACATATACCTGAAAACGATTAGAATTGACTAGCATGGGTGTATATAAGGCAGAACTTTGGAGGAATCAGGTATTGAGAGGGTAGCTGGAGAATTTGGATGAATCAGCAATAGAGAAGTTAAATTAATCCATCCTAATAAGAAATATTCACTTAATTTGGGTACATATCAGATGTTTAGGTGTTGAATACTCAGTATATTTAGACATAATTTCTTAATTATTACAATGTTAAGGTGTGTTGTTTTCTAATTTTTTTTTACCTTGAATTTTCGTAAGAGTTATCTATCTTTGATTTTATTTAATAATAAAAAAAATCAGATCTTATACAAAAACTTTAAGTGTCATTCTATTTGTATTTTGTTCGGTCAATTTTTCCACTGCAGCATTTGTTGATATTCTAATTATTTGAATGTAAATTTAGAAAAAAAAATGCTCGGTAGACTTCAATACGATATTTGTTAAGTATTCACTGCTATAGGAACTTCAATTTATGAAATTTTCTCTTTGAAATCCAAATGCTTTAAATCAATATCAGAGTATTATGTCCTTGTTTGTAACATTTAAGGATAAATGATTGAATACCTAAAGGTAGGTGGAATATAAAAATAAAAGTAAAAGTATAAAAGTTATAAACACCAGTGGAATTAGTATTCTGGGGAAAATTACGTTAAAGTTCTAAATGTAATAAATCTGAAAAAGATGGAGGCAACTGGTTCTTATCTATCAATAGAACTTAGGGGGGAAATGCGTTACAAGTGGTATTTTATCCAGTCCTCAACTCTTGATCAGACAAATTTAAGTACTGTGTGATATATCCTCGGACTGAGCTATACATGTTAGGTAAGAAATGTCTTTGAAACCCTCTTTTCAAGAACAACTAAGCCATTTTTGTCATATTTATAAAGTAGCAATCTTATGTATGTAGAATCAAGTGTGTTCAAATTATGACCCCCAGGGATTGGGGACAAAGCAGAAGGACAAAGCGTTGTATAAGAATACATAGGAATCTCGAAAAAAATATGCTCTGGAACAGCAAAGTCATGATTTGTCATTTAATTTTGGAAACATCTTCAAGAGGTTTAGATTCAAATTTGTTTACATTTACGGTGGGTATGGCTGAACCACAATGGGCGATCAGAATTCTACATAGGAATACATGGGAAAAAACTTTAAAAAATTTCTGTTTAAGTACAGAAAAGCTATGGTTAGTAATATTGAGAGAAGCATCCTGAGGTTGTGTAAGTTTAAATTACACCCCATCGGATAAAAGATGGACTGATTTCTGTTTGGCAATTTTACCAATTACTGTAGAAGCAAATATGAATTAAAATATTCATTGATATTAATAAACCTTAGTCCTTACTAAAAAAAATAAATTAAAAAGAAATTGGTCAATCTAACAAACCAAAAAATTAAAAAAAGTAAGAAAATTGAAACTTTGATTGACCATGGAAATTTACTCTAGAAGTTGTTTCCAGGATTGGGGTCTATATATGTCTAATCTTCTTTTTCTTCGATGTAAAGACAACAATATGTGAATATACAAATAATATTTCACCTTAATATAAAAAATCCTGTTTGAGAAAGTAAATTACAACAATCTAAATTGTTTGCACATAGATTTATTTTCATAAGAACAGCTTTTTCCTGAGGAAAAAAAAACTTTGATACTTTAATGATCTATAGCTTACTGTGTCGAACTATGGTTTAAAAAGTTTTTTGTTGTCAGAAGACTAGAATAAAAATTAGAAATACCTTGGAAAAACATTTCTAGTGTAACTCATTACTTGCGGATTCGAATCCCACTGCTGAAGGTGGAGACCAGCTTTTCAGAGGTTCCATGTAGCAGTAGGTACTGGCACAAAAAATGCCTCACTGCTCAAAGTCAAATGTGTCGAGTACAGGTCTTTATTTTCTTAGGTTGAGTTTGAATTGAAACTTCTCGAAAGGGCGTTAATCAGACACATAAATATAGAGTTAACGCATTACTTTAAGCATTTCATTTTTAAATTTTAACACATTTACAAATTTGGGGGTTAGAAAGTTCTTCCACTGTTATATACAAACAAATGCTTAAATTAGTCAGAATTAAATACAAATTAAAACTTTTGAGTAACAATTACTTTATTACATTTTTACATTACGTTGCACACGATTCATAGAAGCATTAAACATAATTGTTGTGGACAAAACTTAATTGAATAGGAATTGTCATTATAATTGTAAAATATCATATGAAATAGCACAAACATTAGCAAAATGCCACTTCGCTGTCGCTAAATGGGGAAAATACATTCTAAGTTAAATAAATGTAACAATGTCTTTGTTTTATTTTTACATACTTATGATTAAAAGCACACTTTCATCCATATAAAAGAATAAAAGGAAATAAAGCAAACGTAAAGTATTAAAAATCTAAGAAAAAAATGCAAATTCAAAATGCAAAAATATTCTTATTCATTGCATACAGTTAAAGAAATACCTTTTATCTCTGTGCAACTAAGAGATTCAAAGAACAACTGACATATACATTTAGCCATATTGTAGTTTTCCTTGTTTATTTTTTACAGGTTGACACACTCTTTCTCTCTCTCTCTCTCTCTCTCTCTCTCTCTCTCTCTCTCTCTCTCTCTCATATTAAGCATTATTATTACCTCAAAAGGTCGATTTAAGAAATTCTTTTTCGCTAAATATGTCAATTTAATATATAAGGACTGTTCTATAAATAATGTCCTTAGCTCTATGACATACAAAATAGAGATCCTGACATCAGCTATTGGATAAAAAGATTTAAGACACAAGTTTTAATTGAAGGAGAATTTTTAAGTAAAATCATTAAGACTAGATCATTGAAAAGCCTATTTTGTTTCTTTCCGAGCACCGAGGACATTATTTATTGAACAGCCCTCGTATGTTTATCTTACTAACGTGTGTTATTTATATCTAAGCCTTTCTTTACTAAGAAATTGAGCAGTTCAACGTTTCCACCCTTTTTTGCGGCATGAAGGGCATGGTGACCATCAAGGTTGGTCATACGAAGTAAATAAGGGAAATTATTTATCAAATACCGACACATGTCTATCTTTCCATGGAAACAGCAGAGGTGTAAAACAGTATTCCCATCTTTTCTTTCTTTGATATTAACGTCTAGACCTTTATCTAACAGAAATTTAAACAAATCAATGTTTCCACTCCAGGCTGCTTCATGTAAAGCATTCACACCATTATGGTCATCAACATGTAGCAGATGAGGATAAGCCTTGACCAAGAATTTACACATGTCTATCTTACTGTTCCTACAACACAGATGTAATACAGTCTTCCCATCATTTCTAGTGCTATTGATATCAAAACCATGTCGCACGAGAAAATTGAGGAAGTCAATATTACCGCACCATGCTGCAACATGTATAGTATTTTCACCGCAATTGTCTCTGGTATCTATTGAATAAGGATACATGTCCAACAAGTGTTTAGAAATGTCTGTTTTATCATTTATACAACTCAGAAGTGGCACAATTTTCTCTTTTTCACTTATATCATTTATATCCAAACCTTTCTCTAAGAGGACCTTAAGCATTTCCATGTTTCCAACCCAGACGGCAGAATGCACGAGATTATTTCCCTCGTTGTCTTTGATATCTATCAGACCAGGATACGTACTTTCTAAGTACTTGTATAATTCCATTTTACCAATTTGCCTTCTTGAATCTTTGCTATACCCAATGATTGTATTCATCTTCCGTCGAAATACTATAATTGAGACACACAATGAAATCCCAATCAAAATGAAAGGAATCACAACAGGAAGCAGAGTTGGTATAAAAAATGCTGAAGTCGGTGATATGAAGATTGACACATCTGTATTACTGTAAAGAAATAACATGAATAGAAATGAGAACACGGTAAAGGAGAGAGAGAGAGAGAGAGAGAGAGAGAGAGACAGAGAGAGAGAGAGAGAGAGAGAGAGAGAGACAGAGAGAGAGAGAGAGAGAGAGAGACAGAGAGAGAGAGAGAGAGAGAGAGAGAGAGACAGAGAGAGATATTACTTTGATGTTCTATTCCAGAATGATACATCTGCTTCGTAACATTGACTTTGCTTTTCAATAGCGAAACACTCTTGATCTAGCAAAAGAAAATTACTAGTTTAAAATGAACATATTCTATATTGTTATTGCTATTTATCTCACCTCAATCAAACATATCTCATTCAGAAGTCAAAGTTTCAATCAGTAAATCCTTAAATTTTGCATATTTTTATATATTCATTGTTAAGTCTGTGCATCTTACTGCATTAAGATATTAAGCCAGAATTATTGATGTAAATACAGGTCCCTTCATGACATAGAAAAATTCCCATATTATTCCAATTGCAAGCCAAGTGAATATAGCAGTTAAGTTAGACAAGTATTACAATTTAATTGTTATCTCTATATATGTTTTTTTTATGAAATGTATTCATTAATTCGTTCTATGCATCATGCAAGGTATGAGAAAAAATTACCATAAAAAATTCTAATAAGAAATGAATTGCACTTATAAGATATAAAATGGTTGAAGTGTTTTTTGTCTACCTATGTAATATTAAAACATACCACTTTGATGAAGTTCGATCTGTCTTCTGTCGTAGAGCTCTATCAACACCGATGTCTGCTGGTTAGGGATGCAGACACATATTTCCCTGCTGTTGAAGTCAACAGGACAGCTTTGTGACGCGGATGACGTGTTCCATAGCGTACTGTTTTTTGGACATTGATCAACAGTGGAGACAGGTAACTGATATTGTAAAGGTCGCATATTTACAGGAATTTTTCTAGAAAAATACTCAAAAATTCGTGGTCCCTGGCATCTCATTAAATCTAAATAAAAAGATAACAGACTTTAACTCATTACGTCTACAAAACGTATACAGTTTACAAAATGACAGTTTAAATTCCATCAGGGAGTCATCAAGATGTGTCTATCATGTCTATAATCATTAATTAATTAAATTTTTCTTTCTTTAAAAATCCCTGTCTTAAAATTATAACTGTGATCATTTGTATCAAAAATGAAAAAGGGAAAATACTGAACAGTGGTGGATGAAACAAATCTGAATCTTTGAAAGAGGTATAAAACTCAAACCCACCGGAAATGCCAGAGGTTGGATCAAAAAGAAGTAAGCATCTAATTTCTTCCGGTTTCATCCGCCCTATGTATTGACGAGTAAAACAGAATATTCAGTAGTTAAATTTAGTATAAAAAGGCGTAAGAATTGGCATTAAACCCTTTATTCAAATCACGACCTAATGAAATTTGCTAACAAGGTTATTATAACGAAAATAGAATAGAAATGCTAACTTTAAACGAGGTTGTTGACATCGATCCATGTTACATTTTTTTAAAAAAATGATTGTACTCAAAACATGACCTTGAATATCGTTTAATTTAGGAGACATATACCCCCCTATATGCAGATGATAGCCGAATATCACTAGATGCATAAGGAAAGTTGAACGATGACAAATCTTAAGTAATCTTGATTATTAAACAGTTTATATGTTAGTTGGCCCCTCACGCCCAGAGACAGAAAATCATCCAAATATGATACAGATATTACAGATAATGTAGACTGAGTATCTTTAATTTCGAATTCATTGGGATATATGGTGAAGGCCTATGGTTAGAAATAACTTTTGTTAATTGAAAACATCTAAATGTTAAAGCAAAAGCCAAGTCAAGAGTATAATTTTTGTAATGTACATAAAAAAAAAATAATCTGCTATATAGATATAATAAAAAAAGTCGGTAAATGAAGGGGCACAATTAGTGGCCAGGAGAATTCGCACTCTTTGTTGAAAGACTTGGTCACGGAAGACTACATATATATATTCATTGAGGGAGTCAATCGTCTTTTTTTATATAAACAATAGAGTAAGTTGTAAGTAGAAGAAGTAGAAGAAGAATGACGCCCAATAAATTAACACCAAACACAAAACACGAAAGTCCGTCTTCTCAATCTTCATCGAGAAGGCAGCCTCTTATCCATGATGAGGAATTGTTTTTAAAAAACTTAAAACAGTCATATATTGTTTGAATTCCATAAGAGATGTTATTTTCTAGAGAACAATTCAACACACCGGTAGCATTTCCTTTAAAAGAAAATCCCATGTAAGGATAGGAAAAAAAAAGAAAATTAAAGGATTTGAATTCTAGTGAAAACTCAATTTCATTTAGAAAAAAGGTTTGATTTAATATAGTTAAAGCTTTGATACCATAGATTACAACTATGATTTACATTAGCATTTTCGTAAGAGTTTGATTAAGGTTTCACTCCAGGGAGGATTCTAGTTTGCTGCATGATGAGAATATGTCATGTATTTGAAAAGTTCTTATCTCTAGTTTTTAGTCAGCGATTTTTGTCAATAGTTTAAAGTGAACCCTTACCCTAAATAACTTAACCCTTTCTCTTCCGGCGCATTTTACGTGATTTTGGAGGTCTTTTGACATGACATTATTAAATTATTTCTAACTTTTTTATCCAAGGGGAAAGCTAGGCATAATGCATACCATTTTGTAGGAAATTTCTTTCAGATGATTTTTTATGACGGTTTAGATACTCAACCACTGACCTTATTAGTAAAAATTGAGGTCAAAGGTCAATTAAGTGCAAAATTTTATGGAATTTTTTGATACTTTTTCATCTTTAAGCTAAATATTAAGTATGATGTATGTTGAAATAGGAAATTTGGGATATACCCACAAAAGAGCATTATACTGTACTACATGAAACACATAAACTTTTTTTTTCAATTCTGCATATAATTACTTAAAAGGGGTTGCTTAGCAACGCAGAATTCTTTAATTTTCGGGCAGAAATTTTCATTTTTTACTCATCCTAGACACATTTATGCATCCCAGCAGATATAAAAGTTAAATGTGAGGTCATAAAATTATAAGGGACATACAACAGATAAATTGTCATAAAGTTTGACCTCATTAGAACTATTTTTAGGAGGTCAAAGGTCAAATTAGTGCAAAAGTTTCATCAATTTTTTTTCAATATTCTTGCCATAATTTTACACAATGGATGCTGACATGGAAAATTCTGAATATACTCTCAAGAAGGGATCAGAACTGCAATATCCATGCATCATTTTAGTTCAAATATCTGTTTAATGACCTTTAAGTGGTTGCTAAGCAACATCATTTTAAAGTTTTTGGCTATATACATGTTTGTTATTTCACATTCTGGACAAATTCTAGACACTTTTTGTATATTTCATGATATTGCTTGTAAGATATGGGCCATAAAGATGAAAGAACATTTTTGTATTAAAAATTGACCTTGACACTCTTGTTCTTCAGGGGGTCAAGGTCATATCAGTACAGAATTATGCTTTAAACTGTAAGTAAATATCAATTTTGAAATGCTTCAAACATTGATAAATCATCTAATAGTTGACATAATAAAAATGGCGAATGACAAAGTTTGCAAGCAAAGAATTCTGGTCTGCTTCTTACAAAGCCCTAGCAAAACATGTATACTATCTTTTTGTTAAACAAGAAATCTATTCTCTTGATGACATAAAAAATAATCTTTATTTTTCATGGATTTAATTTAACTAGAAAAAAAATCTAAATGATTTCATTGCAAGTTTTTCTGGTATAACAGAGCTTAAGGGGTACAATAAAGACTTGACATGTTATCTTGGAGGGAAATAATAATAGATAGCATTGGTAATATTTAATGCAAAACTGTTTAGTCAATAAGTTGAAAATTTGACGCTTATATCCAAATAAACAAAAACAGAAATATTGCAAGATGAATTCCAAATCAGACTGAAATCTTCAACAAAATGTTGAAGAGCACTTTTACTTTGTGTCCACCATTCTTTTATCAACTGTCATTTCTCTGTAAGACCGGAGGAAATTCTTTGACTTGTCCAAGACATTATTATTTGCTGTCAAGTACAAGTGATCAGCTTCTATCCTGTAAAAGATTTAAGTATTTTGAAACAGATACATGTCATTGTATATATAAATTTATATTTATAAATAAAATTAAGAATGCTAAAATTACTACGTTTATTTGATTTTCCTTTTAAAATTAAAATTGTATTCATTATGTGATCCAAGTAGTTAAATGATATTGTTAAGTCAATGTATCAGGAGTGATAATTTAACAACTTGTAGTAAACCATCATGGTAAAATAAATGAACTAAAACAAATAGCATATATGGCAATCTGACTAAAGCCTGACCTCTGTTTATGCTATCGCAACATGTAAAAAAAATCTGGCATTAGATTGCTACGAAGGCCAGGAAGGGACACGTAAATTTTTCAAAAAAGTAAAAGATGATATCAAATCGAATTAGACAATCTAATCCCAAGGATTACTAAATTGTTCCCTTGATTTATAATATGAGATCTCGAATTACACAATCCGATCTTAAGGATTACTAATTCGCCCTCTTGATTCATAATTTGAGATCTCGAATTACATACTGGTAATTTGTTTTCACAGATTGATAATTCAACATCTTGATTTGTTACGTCAGTTTTATGATTTTGGAAATCTGTGCTCTTGAATTTCATTACATATATGTACAGAAACATCCAACCATTTTAATCAATATGTGCATTCTATTTATTTTGTTTCAGCAACCGGTCGTTTCCAACCTCTTTCATAACTAATTCAACGTATATTTATTTTAGAAATATTATGATTACACAGGACCCATATTCACTTTTACTACATGTATCTAGGACTTTCAATTATTCTACAAGTAACACAAAAACTCTAAGATTTTTTGTTGTACAAATATCAGTACTAGCACATGGATTTGGAAATTTTCATGTATTTTTCTCATTTTGGACCTTAATATGTAAATAATAAAAGTTAGGATGTAAAATACTACAATATTTTATTTTTTAAACATGTACCGGTATTACCATATCCGATATGTACAGATAAATAATTTAAACGAAATCATGGGAAGGGTTTACATTCCGAGGGAATGAATCATTTAAACTAAAAGAATGAATTATACAATCTGAGATAATGGACTGTGTAATTTGAGGGAACGAATTGGTAATCTGTGAGAATGAATTGGCAATTTGTTATAACATATTGTCAATCCGAGAGAATGGATTGTATAAATCAAGAACTTGGTTTACTTTTATAAATTTTAAAAATTTTATGTCCCTTCATGGCTTTCATAGATTTCATACCTGCATGGCTGCCAGGGTTGTAAAAAGAAAGGAGACAATAGACTGCAATGTTACTTCAGGGCAAAATTCCTGGCGCAAGGCTGTTCGTGATCATGGGAGTGTTGATAAACCATCCAGGGAGTTTGACCACCCATGTATATGATGTAGGATAATTGGAAAGTGTCTGAAAAATTTAGAAAATGGAAATTCTAACCACATACTTTATGCAGATTGGAAATACAACAGCAGTCTATAAAAACAGTTTGTTCCATATCTCAGCATTCATTCAGATAGATATTACATGTTTAAATCATGTTATATAATACGTCTGTATGAATAATCAAGCATCATAAGTATTATGTGTTTCAAACACTTATTTTTCAAAATATAAATCAAATGTTTATAAACTTGTATGAATGCGATATCATGAGAATGACACAAATGAAATTAGATTTTATTTTTTTAAATTTTAGAAATACAGAAATTTTCAATACCAAAATAAAAATTTACCTGTTCATTGGTGTCCTTACATATTAATTGACCTTCCGCTCGTAGTTCATGGTGGGCTTAGAAAGTGGGTATTCACAGATGAAAGTATTGTTGCATATGCTGAAAGCACCCTAAAATTTCAATGTGAAAGTGGTACATGTACACCTATACACACTGGTACATAGATACTAAAAACAACTATCCATTATTATGACAACTTTGATTTTACTTTGAACTTACGAGTGATTGTCAAAAGCATCAAAATTCAAAAGCAATGCAAAATTGGCTGAACGATACGAAACACGCACACTGAAACATAAAGATCTAGTACATGTGTACATTTAGTTTTCTTTTGAACGTGAACTAATGCGTTTTAAACTTAAACTTTTCAGTCAATATACACGTATTCTCACCTGCTAATACCAAAGGCATATCCGTATTATTTGATTCATTGATGTGATGATCTTCGTCGTGAAATAATCATGAAAATTGACGTTCAGATTTCGGATCACCATCATGTTTACACCAAAGCGGAAACACGTGTTTATTTCAATTCGTATCAACTCATACAGTATTGAGTCGTATTTATTTATAAATGCGAGTTTTTGTATTGTTAAATATAGATCTAATTTAATTGCAAATTAATAAGTATACAGTATAACAAGATACAACAATATTAAAAATCTGATTGATTTTTTTTTAGTAAAGATCGACGTTTTGGAAATCTACAATTTTTATCAATATTGTATATCGCTTCATGAAATATACATCATTACATGTAGATGAATAAATCAACATTCACTTCACAAAAGGCAGAACGAAAGTATATATTTGTTTTTTGAAATCTATTTTTTTTTTGTATTATGCATTTATTTCAGTAAAAAATATATTTGAATGGTCAAAAAAGTCTTATAAAAGAATTTGTTGTTTCGAGTAAGACGCAACAATATCGACCTTGACGTTACATGTAAAATTGACCGATTTTTCCATAAAAACTATGCAAAGGTCACAAATTCAAATTATCGTAATTAAGAAAATACTGAGTGTAAGAAGGCATATAAGGGCTTGTTGGAAAGGAAATTTTCTCTACTATTACCAGCTTTATTTTGTTTTCCCTATTTCAACACAGAAATAAACGTAAAATTGAGCTTTGTTTAAATATTACGAATAAAATTGATAAAAAACACATAAGTGCAAAAAAATTCCTGTTTTTAAAATATATATCAAAGTAATAACAATAATTTTTACATATTTTAAAAGTAGAGAAAATATTCTTAAAGAATATACCATGCTTTCTTATAAAGTTAATCAGGAAAAAAATTGTCAATCGTCTGGAAATTCGGCAATCGCTTTGGAAAATTACGCCATTTTCAAAAAGTCTCGTTTGTGTTTACAACGTAAAATCGATTAAATACCGGCAATCAAGATATAATCTTTTTAGATATTTTAAAAGTAAAGAAAATTTCCAAAAAGATGATATATAGGTTATATACCTTCATGCTACCACAAAATAGATACGGAGATTTTATTTTCGCGAAGTCGTGTTTTAACGCGCCACCGGTCAATTTGACCGGTACGGAAGTGAAGGGGTTAACTTAATTTGGAGGAAAATGGTAAAAACCAATTCGTAAAGAAATTTTTTAATTTTTAGAAATACTAATATTGTTTGAAATTAAATTCGGTCTGTGTTTACTTACAAATGAAACACCAGTAGCCCTTTCGTACATAAACACAAAAAAATTTAAAGCCGCTTCATCCGAAACAGGCACATATTATCTTAAACAATAAAAGTTTGTCATTACATAGATAATATATGAAAATTAATTATAAGATTGACTTAATAGTTTATTGCAACAATCCTTACATGGAAAACATTGACCAAAAACCTTGTTGACAAACAGCAGTTCCTGACGGGAAGTTAAGATCTGTTTTGAAGTCACCTTTGAAAACAATACTTTTATCGGTTACTAGTAAATCTAATTATGAAGAGCATTCAAACCCGAGTATTTTTTTATCCATTGGTAGAATCCTTAGTTAGTCATGATATATCTTTTAAAAATTAAGAAATTAACTGAATATAATCCATAGTAATTTTTATATTAATATGCATATTTACATATTTATAAAGATTTTTTTAAAAAGGGAGTTTAGTAACGAGCGCTAAAATATTACCCATGTACACTTTGTTGCGGAAAAAATGCTCAGGTTTGTTCTTCATGAGATATACATGCAAGCGATAAATTTAATTTTTCGAAGGGATTTCACGCAATGCAAACAAAGAATTATTTTTTGTGTGACCTAACAAAAATTATTTTTTTAACTTCTGAATTTCGATATCTTTAAAAAGAAAAAGACTGGGGATATAATTTGACAAAAGTTGAAATAATTTATGGACAATTATTCCTTAAGAAGAAAAACGAATATATTTTTTTAGCGATTAGAATCTGACCAAGCGGCTTTAACTTAAGAATTTTTACGACAAATCTTAAGTATTTTTTTTTAAAATGCCTTCGTAGGTAATTGAACTGAAGATTTTACTTACAACAGGCAACAATCTGAATATGTCTAATGATCTTTAGAAAAATGGAGGACATATTAAATAAATCTAAGTTTTCAAAGTATATCAGGGGAAATTATCATAATTGACAACGTTGTCAATTATGATAATTTCCCCTGATATACTTTGAACTTTGTTAACAATGTTCTTAACTTTGTTAACAACGTCTGTGAAGCAAAGAAATTTGAAATTTGAGGTCAAAATCAAGTCTGACATGTAGTATGTATTTTTATTTTTTAACAGTAATTGCGAAAATATAATGTTCTGATGTGGAATTGGCAAAAAAAATCATTAAGTGTATTTAAGTTTTCATGCTTTTATTCTTCATTAAGATCGGCTTTAAATATTTATGAGAGGGTTAGGGCTTTCATCAAGTTACCATACATTTTTCAAAAAGAGTTGCTAAAAAAATTTGTAAAAAGACAATAATTCGTAAGATTTTTTAAAATTTTGGAATGGTATTATAAGAATTTTCTGTGAAATGTCCACATAATGCACTTGCACTTAATTTTATTTGGAAGGTTTAAGATAATGAACACATAATCAAAGTTTGAGATCATGAACACTTGATCACAGATTCAAAAAATAACAGTCAATTTACAAATAAAATTTGTATCTATAACACAAGTACTCAGAATACCTTTCAATACTATTGGTTCTCTTGTTTTATTTTACAAAGGTTTTAGGTATCTTGACCCGCATAAAGTGAAATAGAATTTAGCACATGTATGAGAACTATTTACACACAAGTTTCCATAAAGACTAATTGTGATTACATAAAAAAAAATGATTGTCTGATAAAGAAGCTTGACTTTTTGACTAAAATGGTATATTTCTGACAAACATGGTATGAAATGATGGTATCATTAAGGAATATAAAAAAAACGTTTTTACCTGCAAAAATGTCTGCCAACACAAGTTTTATCTAGGTTTTTATCTTCCGGTTTTTAAAATCTCTCGACTTTAAAATGTCATAAAGAAAGTATTGTGTGTTTAAAATATTAGTATTATTCATGCATGTGATATGGGTACGGTAATACCTATTCAGCCTTTTTGGTGTGTTTTATGCCAGATAAGATTTAGAAAATATACCATAAGTGTGCTCAAGTAACTGTATTCATATTGAACTGAGTAACCGTTACCAATATTTAACATTATCTACTTATCGCTAAAAGGAACCTGTAATAGTAAAATAGATAATTCAAATTACAATCTAGCTACTGATTTGAACAACTGATGTCAGAAATACGCGTCGAATGGAAATGGCTCTAGTGAGCATTATATTTTAGACTTCAAATCGTTTTAAAATATTTTGTATAAAACCATTCAAATCTGATGTTAAATTATGTTCATATGCAGTATATACATTTTACGAGGACTTTAATACCTAATGTATCTTAAACAAAAATACATAAACGGGTGTACCTGAACGAAGAACTGGTTTGAATGGACAAATATCTAATCCATCAAAACAACATTCTACTTGGCCGTTCAACCACATCTTACTCATACATGTATCAACATGAACAAAATAAAAACAATGCGTTTTCATGTATAATTGCTACTATATTTCCATTCTACAGGTTACAAGCATACACCCTTCAAACTATATTTTAAACATTTATACATACATTAAATTATTAAGATTTTTAAGCCTGTCATTCTTTTTGGTAAAGTGGTGTAGTTTTTATGTTATAATCACAAGGACTCCTAGGTCAAGATCTAGTTAGTGTCTTTAGACTAACTTTGTGTGGTAGTTCCATTATGACATCAAAATCACTTTCAACTTTCTTTTTCCATACTTTACGGCTCTAATACAATTATGTAGAAAAAAAAATCATGGAATTCTGTTCGAATTACCTGAAAAGTAGTCCGAAAAGCTGATAAATTAGACATTATTTTAAATTAATAAAATCATGAATATGAACATACAAATTTCCTTTTTCGTAAAGACTGTAGGCAATCTAGATACATTTTCCTTGTCTGATTTGGAAAAATAGTCATTCCCGTATAATTCATACAAATGAAAAAACGCTATGTCGCCAATATATTTCAAAGCTATTGTTACTGATATTCAAATTATTCCTTGACCCTTTATGTTAACATATTTTGTCACACAAAAAAACATTAGCTGGTATATTTTTTGATATTTTTTCTCCGAGTATTTACACAGAAGGAAGTCCGGAATTGTGTAAAAGGCGATGTCGCCATAGTATACCTTACAGTTTGAATGTGCATTACTGGTTGCATTTTGTTCTAAACAAACAAAAATTGTTTTAATTAATGAAGAAACATGTCAAACTCAAATAAATGAAACTTTCATTGATAAATGAATAACGATTTTTTAAAAAATCTTTGATCATCGCTGTCGCCAAATTTCACCTAACCTACCGTTACATTGTTTGAATATTTTTAAGATAATACAATATATCGTTAGTACAGCTAAAACTGTGTTTTTGTGTCTAATATATATTAAAACTCTAGCACAGAATCTCTTTCTAGGCAAATCAATAAAACCGTGTTCAAAATTTTTAAAAATATGGATTTTTTATAATGTCGCATATAAGAACCTAACCTACGTGACGGTGATTGTGAAGAAACAGAGGCTATGTGAAGTACTATTTCAATGCAGTTGATTGACATCAATGGGTATGTCTATTAACAAAAAAACAAATGTAAGGAAAGTTAAACAACAATTCAGAAATAAAGAAATTACTAATGGTTCTAACCTCCGTAACCTCTAACCTACTTAAAAAAAATTCAACAAAATCTGGCGTGTGCATCATTTTAGGTGTTTAAATCTACCAGATAATGCTGGAAGCTTACTCTTTAAGTTGACAACAAATTGGAATATAAAAATCATAATGCGTTAAAAGCATAAAATAAAGGTATTTTTGAAAATATTATGGTAAAAATGGCCTTAACGTAGATGTTTTTTGCATATTACAAATAAAAATGATAGTGTTTTTTTTTCGTTTTGTAAATGTCTAATATTCCGTAATGTGTATGGGCACAAAAAAGTCACCTTTATGTGAACTATCAGCGGTGTACAGGAAAATTATACTCGTTTATACGTAAAACCAGCGATGTTACGGAGTTTGGGTTTTTCTGCAAAATATGAATTTTTGTGTTTCTAAAGTGAATTTTTCATATATTATGATATATGAAATAAGTTTTCATGAAAAATTATGTTAATGAGTAATAATAATAATAATAATAATAATACTTTATTTAAAGAGGGTAACCCGATTAGTGCAATGCACTAATCTTCCTCAGGGCCCTCTAAACACATTCACAATAATACAATATTAAAAACTTCGTACAATATCATAATAAATAATACAACGTGACGTGAAAAAAAAAAAACATGTACATATACAGATTGATTCAAGAACATGAGATTATATAACTTTTAGTTTCTACATGTTATAATGAATTTTTCTACATTTTTACGAAAAGTTTGTACAGTTGATGAGAAACGGATATGCAAAGGTAATTTGTTCCATAAATGAACTCCAGAATAATGAAAAGAATTTTTAAATTGATTAGTTCGATATTTTGGTAGATGAAGGTCATAGTTCGTTTCAGATCGTAGAACATAACTATTAGAGGAAATAAATTCAAAGGAGTCTCTTAAATATGTTGGTGCCATACCATGAAGTGTTTTGTACAGTAATACATATTTATGAAAATCAATTAACTCATAAATGGTCAGCCATCCAAGTTTTTCAAATAATGGTAGTGAAGGGGCATCATAAGCACTTCACAATGATTCAATAAATCACTTCATTATTACAAGTTTCAGAAAGGTATTTCGTAACGGAGTTACAATTATTTGTTTTGTTTTTTTAAATTAAACTGTATTTGCCTAAAAAACGTTCATACAAATATTTTTTATCCTTTTTTTAACAAATAAAAATTGTTTTCTGTTTTTTATTTAAAAACACAAATAGGTAAACGCATTCACACCGATTGTTCGAAACGAAGGTTGTATATTTTGTAACGGAGGTTATAGAAGTTTAAATCTTCACTTTCACATTTGCAGTTAAAAAGACAATAATATATTAATAAATATTTGATTAAGTTGATTGACCCTTAGTAATGCTGAGCGACATAAGTTTGTAAAGCAAATAGGAAGTCTAAAATTCGGTTTACTCTTTTTGTAAATATTCAGAATAACCTCCGTAACGAAACACACTTTTTGGTAAATTGCTCTTAAAAAGAGGGGAAAACTGTTTAGTTCTTCTCTTAATTGTGTAAAAACATTCTTTTTAAAGTGTGTTTGACACGTTTTACAAAGCATTTTTATCTCTTAATCTTTATATCAACTTTTCTTTAAAGAGTGGTCAATTTATAATCAGATAAGGTCTTGAATTTTCAAGATGAATCCTTTTATTTTTCAAATCAAGTGGTGCAAGTAATGTAATAATCTGTTTGCTTGGCAATATTCCTACTGGAAAATAGTGTTTATTTTATTGTCCAAAAATTCCGTTATCTGGATTTACACATATTAAGGACATACGCAACGTACCTTACCTACTGATAATTTTTCAAGATATTCTATAATTAAACTTATAATACCATTACATGTTCTTAGACAAAAAATCAGCATGCGTTACCATGGGTTTTGAAAAGATATGCAATTATAAAAATTTTTGCATTATTCAAAGAAAAATGTACAAAAATTACATAACATAACTTCCAGATTTTTTTTCTTCAAAATTTTTTTAGAAGAGGTGTACAAATCCATATATAGACATTAAAAGTATTGCACACAGGCCCTTCATTTAGTGGAACTCTTCAACTCCAGGGAAGAACCCAATAAAGTTCAAACTACGTTGCGTATGACCTTAAGTAAATATTTTTTATGTTTGCAGTTCAGAATTTCTTCTGTCATAATTAAGTAGTATATTGATAAAGCTTCGAAGTTCAATAAAAATTAAAACATGAACAAAGACTTTAAAAACTTCACAGCTGCTTTTTCTGAGTTATAACCTCCGTTACTGAGTTCTTGCATGTGGTGAGTTGGAATAGCCATAAAAACTAAACGAAGAAAGATTAACGTGTAAAATTTCATTTTATTAATGAAGGATGTTTACTTTATCGATCAAACGCAAAATTATATCATTGCTCTTAAATTCGTTTTTCAATACTACGGACTTGGTAAATGTATGAATTATATGGGAATGACTGAAAAAAACTCCAATATTCAAGACAGCTCATCTTCGCTAGCCAAGGTTTTCTGATACGCTACTCTCCTCATAAACCCCTGGCCTACGGTGTTCATAGAAATCGGGATTTTTTTCCAGAGTTCTGATTGGATTTCAGTACACCCAGGTCGACCAATCAGCAATTGTTTTTTGTAAATGACGATATTTGCGTTCGGGATACATCTTCACTCTTTAATCTCGGAAATGAAAATCGCAAATAAACAACGATCCATAAGATAACATTCAATTCTAGGAATAGCCATGGTGTCATCCAATATCTTATAAATATGTGATACACCGTTCACGGTAGCTCAGTCGGTAGAGCGCTCGCTCCGTGATCGGGAGGTCGTGATTTCGTATCTCGGGCGCGACTGACCTAGTCGTTAAAATGGGTAGCAACTGTTCCTTCACCATGCGCTCGGCACTTTGAAGTGAAAGTTGCGGGTCCTTCGGATGAGACCTTAAAAACCGAGGCAGGCGTTGGCACGATAAAGATCCCTCACTGCTCAATGGCCCTGAGTGCCGAATAAAGGTCAAAATTTGAAGCCCTTCCCCGGCATACGGTGATGTCTCCATATGAGTGAAAAATTCGCGAGAGGGACGTTAAACAATATACAATCAATCAATCAACCTAAATATGTGATTAAGAATCTAAATTGAAGCTTCAGATTTGATCTATAAGTAATGAATAAACATAACACAGTTATTGCTTCTTAATTATTCTTGAAAAAACTTTGATTTAATTTTTTTTTATTTCTGGCGATTACGCAATCTGTGCGTACCTGATAGATTCGAGATCATGTGACAGAAAACAATCCCGTATTTTGATTTCACCGTATGACAAGGGTTTATTAGGAGAGGAGCGTATCAGAAACACTTGGCTAGCGACGATGAAGACACCTTTTCTTAATTCTTAATTGGAAATTACAGTTTAAAGTATAATTTTCACCTTTTTTTACTTAATATAAATTATGCTCCAAAACATCTTATTTGACTAACCTAAAGTTATAAAGTATATTGAATTAGTTTCTTAAATTTCATAAATCTGTAGGCATCTTTTATTTAGTAGATCATGACCTTTAATGCTTGTTTTACTGATATTTGACAAGAAAAAGAAGCTAAATGTAACCTAGCAAATTTTATGATAAACGTAGTTACATTTACCTTTCTATCGTTAACCCTTATCACATTTATCAGAGTTATGTCTCCAAATCGATTCGATATGCAAGAGCTTGCTATACGAACGATTAATATTAAAAAAAAGAGACAAGCAATTGCAAAGGAAGATGATGAACCAAGGATATCAAGAGTTTTGTTTGACGTCAACATTTTGCAAATTATGTGGTCGATGCATTGACCTATTCAGCAAATACATATACACTATCTTATTGAGTTCAATGCTTCCTTACATTTTCACACTAAATGTTAGGACATTATTCACACGCTGAATTTGCGACAGATTTTCCCGAAATTTCCCAATCATGACAAAGAACACATTGTGGGTGTGACCGTTCGACAGGAGATACTCACTCTTCAATTGCACCTGATTCCACCTCTAATTCTTTAAAAGGTCCGGGTTGACTCTGCTCCCACCCCTGCGAAATGATATTCATGATGTTAAGAACCTTTATGAGTTGTTCATAATTGTTCATGAATGGTTCTTAAAGGATTCTTAACAGGTTCATAAAAGTTGTTCATGAATAAAATTCATGAAAACATTCATAATTCATAGTTCATGAATAAATGATGAACAAATATGAATATTGTTAATTTTCAGTTTAAAGAAAAAACTTAATAGTTCAAGGTTATGAATGTTCATGAATTTTCATGAACATGATGAAGACTAAAAATGTAAAAATAATTGTCACAAACGATCTCTAGAAAACACTCATTACTCCCATAATACAACTTTTGCATGTTGAACAAACCCCTGATTTAATTATGTTCCCCAAACGAAGTTGGGGAACATATTGTTTTTACTCTGTTTCTTATTATTATTATTATTATTATTATTATTATTATTATTTTTCTTCTTCCTGGGAAAATTTTGTCCACGAGTGATCTTGTAAACTACACATCCGACTTAGGTGAAACCTTTTTAGGGTTAGTAGGCATGTTATGTAGAGTTGCCAAACAAAGGTCATTTTGCGCGCACGTGCTTGCAAGAGCGTGCACGTGCAATAGGTGAAATTATTAATATAATGGCTATTGCCGTAACTTTTCTATTTTTTGATGAAATTTTTTGAAACTCATAATGTAAGGATACATTAGTATTATAAACAAGATGGCATGGTCAAAATAGCAAGATCTCACGCGCATGCACGTGCGCTTCGCTCTGATTGGCTGAAACTAAAGTCTCAATAACTTTCTTGTTTCTTGTCATAATCCTTTGAAATTTTGAACATAGTCCTACATTATGAAGATCTACCGCATGATATATAAGAATTTTCATGAAAGCATGCGCATGTGCGCGTGCTGCAAGCTGATTGGCTGAAACTTTAAATGGCAATATCTCCTTTGTTTTTTGACGAAATTCATTGAAATTTAAAATATAGTCATGCATTAGGATATACTACAAAATGATATAGAAAAAAAAATCATGAAATCACGCGCATGCACGTGTGCTGCAATCTGATTGGCTGAAACTTTAAATGGCTATTTCTCCTTTGTTTTTTGACGAAATTCTTTGAAATTTAAAATATAGTCATGCATTAGGATATCCTACGAAATGATATAGAAAAAAATCATGAAATCATGCGCCTGCACGTGTGCTGCAATCTGATTGGCTGAAACTTTAAATTGCTATTTCTCCTTTGTTTTTTGACGAAATTTTTTGAAATCTAAAATGTAGTCATGCATTAGGATATCCTACAAAATGGTATTAAAAAAAAAATCATTAAATTACGTGCATGCACGTGTGCTGCAATCTGATTAGCTGAAACTTTAAATGGCTATAACTCCCTTGTTTTTTAACCAAACAAAATGGGATTTAGAACATAGATAGATGTAAGGGACTCCTACAAGAAAATATGATCATCATGCACGTGCACGCACGTGCGTGCATTTGAAACGAGTATATTCAAAAATACTCTTGAATGAGTGATTTTTATTACTTTTGGACTGAATGCTTTAATATATAGTACATTAAAATATATAAATAGTGTAGACAAGATGATATGGTCATAACGCACATGCATTCACATGCGCTTGGGTGCAATGCTAAAAATTGAATATAATTGGTATTCTTCTGGGAAAGCGTTGTAAAAGTCAAAAATGCACAGAGTTTGTTTTATTTAATGAAGCTTACAGGGAACATGGCGCCGAAAGGAAGTTGGGGAGCGTTTGGGGAACATCTGTAACGGTTCCCGTTACAATTAGCACTAGTTAATGACATGCTTTTGTTTTGATTTTGAAAGTATTGGATCAGGGACAAGTAGGAGAACATAATAGGTTAAATTCACTATTTTCTACTCTCCGAATCGGTAACTTAGATTCTTCAAGATAATAAAACTCTGTTATGTACTGTCTAGAAGGGAGACTGTAAATTTATGATCGTAATTTAAAGAACCCTGCATCAATATTGACAGCATTTTTTCTCATATTGAATTTCTAATGTTTCATCATTTAAAATGGCCAGCTTTATTAATATTGTGCTTTAAATTATCTCATTTTTTAGGACACAACTTTGTTCGACCGAATTTTCTCTATTTGTCAAACGTTTAACAAGTTGTAAGAAAATGAAACAGACTTATAGTCTAGGAAAAATTTCATGATCTTCGTAAAAACGTATCTTAGATTTATTTACAGCTAAAATATCATATCTATTGTCCGTACTATTCTTGGGTCAAACGCTTTATATTTTGATGCAGTTATCAAGTCACATGCATTTTCCTGTCCATCGTGTGTAAATGATACAGCACAGGCTGCATGGCTGTGAAGTATCTATGACATGACCCACATTCGTATTTTGTAGTGTATTCTCCTATACACTATATACCTATACATAGCTCAGGGTACTCTGTTTGAGGGCGAATGGTTCCCAAGATTTATTTGTTGTCCTCATGATATGGAGGCGGCCATACTTGAAAATACGAAACTGTCGCTCTTTAGGTATAATGTAAAAAATCCAATTCAATAAATGATTTAACTTATATTAATTGAAAAAAAAAATAATTTCAGTGAAAAAGCATTCAGATAGTGTTTGTTATTTTTTGTTTAACAACAATCTTGGCAATTCGAAACTATTTCTTAATTAGCTCTGCATGACACTTTTTATATAAAAAAGGCGCAAACTTTGAAACGCGCGAGACGTTGGAAAGTGAATCGGTAGAGTGGGAGGATTATTAGCGTAAATCTAGTCATTCTTTGTCAACCTTTCAAGAAAATAACAGAATATGAAGAAGGAATATCCAGAGGATCAATTTACTTAATAACTGCAGATATTAATGGTGAGTTTAAAAAAATGGAGCAATCGTTGAATCTGAGATATTTGTCAAGATGTTACTGTCTATTTGTAAGACTTCAGTTACAGTCAAGGGACATAATTATTCGCCACTTCCGCTTAAATCGCGTCACGTTTTCTCGCATGTTCGGTAAAGTAGTGCTGAGCGCTATTTTTAGACAAAAGATTTTCCCATTCTATTTTTATCTTTGTGTTGTAATACTAAAATTGATGACGTGTACACAATATTTTTGTCGTCTGCTATATATCTGAAAACAACATGGGTCGCAAGGGGAAAGAATTAGATACGTCCGTCAGAAATATGGTTGTAGAAACATATAAAACCAACAGAAATACATCAGAATTGGCGAGGATATTAGGAATCCCTAGGTCAACAATACGTAGTATAGTTAAAAAGTTTGATGAAACGGGACAAGTAGAAAATGGGAAAAAATGAAAAAGGGACAAGGAAGAGGGAGGAAGAAAGTGTTTACCGACAGACACAAAAACAAACTTTCACGTGTAGTTAAAGAAAACAGACGAAGAACTTACGAGGACATTACAGGTATTATAAATGAGGAAAACGATCATAGATTTTGTACAAGAACTATAAAAAGAAAAATTAACGAGCTTGGGTACAAACGAAGGATTGCCAAGAAAAAAGTCGCTATTCGTGAGGCCAACAAAAAAGCTCGCTGTAAATGGTGCAAGGAGAGGAGAAATTGGACTGTTGATCGTGAATGGAATAAATGGGTGTTCAGTGATGAAAGCCAGATAGTAATTGGAAAAAATAAGAAAGTTTATATCTGGAGAAAAGACGAGGAAAAGTACAGTGCGCAGCTTGTGTGTCCGCCATCTCGACGACAGCTGAGTATCATGATCTGGGGTTGTGTTTGTATAAAAGGAATGGGAATTTTAACTAGTGCAGAAGGTAACATAAATGCAAGAACATATATTTAAATATTAGACAACAACCTTTGGCCCGTTTTAGCCAGACATTTTCCAGATAACGCATATGTATTTATGGACGACAATGCTCCCGTTCATAGAGCTAATTTAGTAAAAGAATACATCGCCAATAACAATATAATTACAACATCATGGCCTGCCCAGTCCCCTGATCTAAATATCATCGAGAACATTTGGTTAAAATTAAAAAGAACACTGGAAACCCGTGCCGAATTCATTAACACAAAAGATCAGCTGATGGCGGGAATTCGGACTGCCTGGGAAAATATTCCAACTTCCGACATCGAGGCCCTGTATAAGACAATTCCCGGCAGACTAAATGAAGTATTAAAGATGAAAGGCAATTCAACAAAGTATTGAGGTAAGATGGGCATTTATTAATTTTTAAACAGCTCCTAAATATCAAGGTGCGCTTTGTAAAATTTCGGCGGCCATTTTGAAGTGGCGAATAATTATGTCCCTTGACTGTATGTCATTTTTAATGAAAATTTTGTCAAACCGTGTTATGTCAGTAAGGATCCAACCAAATTACATTACATTTAATAATTAAAGATTGAAAAATCCATCCTGTCCACCTCTAACATCTTGAACATGGCGGGCAAGGGAAACAGGCTAAACTCCCGCTCGGAATGCTTTAAAATATGGCAGTGCCTATGATGCAGAATTAAATGAAACAATTTTGCAAAAAAAAAAAATTAAGTCTTAGATTTTCACATTTATGAGAATTTTCAGAAAATCTTTGTTCTTGTAGGGAAAAGAGAAGCAATTCACAGATAATGTTGATGAGTTGAGATCAGAAGATTAAAAAAAAATCAGGCTGCCAAAAAAAATCCAGGATCTTGAAGAAAAACAAAAAAAAGGAATGAAAATATGAATCGGAATCGATCAGAGTATCCAAGTGATGAAATTCTGAAAATTCCACAGGGAAAGCCAATAAGATGTTTTTTATTTGACCACCTCTTCTCAAAATCCTTGAAAGCCCTTTTAGCTGATGCCCTAATTGCTTAACATATTTTTCTGCCAGGCAGTGAGACTTGGATTAAAAACGATTCCATTTTAAGCATACACTTTGAAATACGCTGAATAAGGAACCAACACTCCTCTTGACCAAGTAAGGTTAAGGATTCTGCAAAGAGTCGCGTTTTAATTAAAATTTTTCATAATTTTACTAGAAATGAACTACAAAATTTATTTTTTTATCAATATCTGACTTATCAGAGTTGTTTACTTGAACAAAGATTTTGTTACCATGATTGGAAAACAAAAATTCTGTGAAATATTTCAAGATGCAATTAAAATATTTTCTTTTACAGTTTTTCATTTTGCATATTTTATTACATTTTTGTTTACAAAAATCAAGAACATTCATGAATAGTTCATGAACATTCCTAAATAACTTTTACAAATTATTCATGATTAGTTCATGAAGATGCATTGAACCTATTAATATCATTCATGAAGTTTTCTTGAAAGTTCAAGAATAAAATTCATGAAGTTTTCCTGAAAGTTCAAGAATTATTCTTGATCATTTTGCAGGCAATTAAAAAATCCAAGTTTGTTCATGAACAACAAACAATTCTTGAATATTCTTGAACTTGGTTTTCATGAATAAAATCCATGAAATCATGAGTGTCCAATTTTAACTTCATGGGATCTTCATGAACTATTCATGAGCTGATTCAAGAATATAATTCATGAACTTTTCTTCAAAGTTCAAGAATTATTCTTGATCATTTCGCAGGGGCAATTTGTTCTAAAGGCAACTAAGAGACTTGAACGAATAACATACAGAGGCACATTGCTTTTTTATATAAGTTAAAACCTTTTTGCCTTTTTGAACAAATATAGAAACTTTCCCCAGTTTTTCGAGTAAATATTGCTCAATATATAAAATATGTAGCCATGTGCAAAATTTATCCATCTCTATATGTTATTTTCTTCACTCAATCGACAAAGATATTGTTTCATTATACACGTCACAGTTTTAAACTTTCCGTTCTGGCATGAACTATGTAAAATGGATGCAACTTAAGGTAAGGTTCACACATATGTTTGTTAAACACTGTTTCAAGTGCGTCTGTATCGCCAGCATAAGCAAGGAAATGTTTTACATGACATAAGCCAGGACATATTTCCAAAGATTGATAGTTTGATTGTATATTTTGCTTATCGTCCCTCTCGAGAATTTTCCACTCATATGGAGACGCCACGACTTGCCGGTGTAGTGCTGCAAAGTTTGTCCTATACTCTGTAATGAGGGCCATTAATTGAGCAGGGAGGGATCATTTTCGTGCCAGCACCTACTGCGACACGGGACATCGTTTTATACGGTTTCATCCGAAGTACAGGTCTCCACGTCTCAAAGTGGGATTCAAACCTGAGACATACTGATTGATTCCTTTCTTCGCGACGATAGAGCAGACGCTCTAACCACAGCGCTATTTCCAAAAGAAGAACAATTAATTCTAGTTTATCCCAGAAAGAAACTCAGTTATTATAGAAATACGGCTATTAAAATCGAGGAGGAAAGTAAAATAGATTAAGGCCTGCAGTGATAAATTGTTTGAATTGTCCAAGTTCCAATTCTGTATCTTACAGAAACAGCTTTTGGCGCCGGAATCAACTCCTTCATTCAAAAGAAACTTAACATCATTTACCTGATTCTTCAACCTCATTCTTGTCAAACTTTTCGAAAATATTTCGCTCTTTATCCATGAAGTTTTGAATTCTGTGCAAAATTGAGCGTTCACTATCAGCCTTAAATTTCAGATTTTCAAGTATTCTTTCATTTATCAGTAAAAAAAATGTTTAGTGTATTGTCTGTTTTCTTTTTTTTTGTTTCCCTTTACATTTAGTGTGATTTATAATGACATGTTTCAATGCTGGATTACTAAAGTAAGATTAATTTTATGAGTGTATTCTCAACAACATCCTGAAAACAACGATGTGAAAACGCATTCACTTTATTTTCTTCAACTAAAATGAACCCATTAATTCAGAGATGCATTTTGTGAACTTCAATGAAGTAGGATCATCTTGTTTGTTAGGACATACATGCATTGCCCTGCATTTGTTCTTTTTATCAAAATTAACATCACGTAGAGAAGATGTTTGTACAATGCCACTGTTTCCTCTGGAAAATGCTCAAAAATATCTTTTTTTTAAAAAATTAATCGCTTTGCACAATATCATGACACTTCTTTTGCTCTGATTATTTACTCCTATTCGTTTTGATCAATTGTACTTCAATCAAGATGGACAAGAAGCATTTGAAAGGAAATACAATACCAGTTGTACAAGGGTTGATCCTAAAGTAATGTCACTGTGTCCATATCTTTAATATTCAGCGTCATATTATCGCATAAAATGCATAAAAATAAATCTAATCAAAATTGAAATTTTCATTTAATAATGTTTAATTGAGTTCATATTATACACGTTTAAAACATTAAACATAAAGGGGTTTCGCCGCGTCACAACTAAAAGTCACGTTTTAAAGGGTTTCGTATATTGTTAGAATTCAAAGAACAGACACATTTTTAAAGGATCTAAAATGTGTCTAATCGTCTAACATTTTAAAAGACAAAATTTACGACATTTTCAAGTCTTAATTTAAAACTGAAATAAAAAAAAAAAAAAACAAAACAAAAAAAAAAAAAAAAAAAAAAAAACCGCATATTCAGATTAAACATGATAATTTAAGTTTTCAGTTTAAACCTGAATTTTAAAAGTGATTTTAGAGTGTGTTGTGATAAAAATCAAATAAGTTCTATGTTCCACATTGACAAGTTATGTTGATGTCATTGTCGTTGCCTCTAAATTTTAGAGGTACATGTATACGTATTTACCAAACCATATGTCCTTTGCGACCTCTCAGCGCTAGTGGATTATTAATGTATGGACGTCGTGCACGAATTCCATCTCCTCTCAGTCTTTTCCGAACATTTGTGCATTTTATGCTGATTTCAGTAGTTTGTACAGCAGTTCCGAGTCGAATTTGCAGGTGCTGATGGAGGATCTGACGGTCCTTTCTGGGTGTAGTAACTCGAGAACAGCAAGTATTAGGGTTACCATCTGTGTAAACCTAGCTGGTGGAGACGTGCGTTTAACTGCTGCAAAGCCGATTAATGTACACCAAATGCAGATGCAACTTGCATTTGCGTAGTTCCGGTTGAATCATTGTTAGAGTCTTATTGCGTTCATCTTTGTTTAAGAGTGGCATTGCAGCATCTTCATTGCAATCAAAGCAAAAATATGGGATTAATAGGAATGATTTTTGTTTTGTTTTATTTTTAAATTTCATTGAAAATACACCTCAGATTTACAAGAAATCTTGCAAAACACTATTTTCATAAACATTAATCAAGGAAAATAATTGAACAATTGGGGTAAAAAAGCCCATGGTGTACTTTAAATAGCTCACAGGTATTTATGATAAAAAAGATAGTTGTTCCATACGCAGTACAATTAAGGTGCGCAATGGAAATATCAACCAAATTTTGTATTTCAAGTGAATTCGTAATCAGGATGGCGATTATTTTTAGTACTTTATTTATATCGAATAATTGTATGTATGATTAATAACTACATATCGAGGACGATTATATTTTACATTTAGACTACTCACGTGATGCAGCAGTCACGCGATTTTAGCACATTGACTTGAAGTATTGATGTTTCATATTAATAACACTAGTTCAAGGGCATAACCAAGTTAAATTTCCAAGCTTAGTATATAAATATTTTCAACACGTATTGTAGTTTCTAAAAAGTGCTGCGATTACGTCTAAATTCTGCAATTTCTTTGTTACAATTATACTTGTATGACAGAATGCAATTTTTTGCTGGTCAGCAGCATGAAATATTGAAATAATTAAATTATTTTTACGATTTCAGCAGGATCGCAGCATTTTTCAGATACTTTAATAGTTCTATAGTTAAAATATAAAAGCTTACTTTTATCCATAGAGTGAATGCCCTTGCACAAGATCGCTTTATTAAGTCCCCCCCCCCCCCCCCACACACACATTACCGTCCAATGTACTTGCATTCAAATATACGGCAGTGTCAATTAAATACGTTATGTACAGAAAATATATTAATAAAAAAGTGAATAATACATTAAATTCAAGTTATTGGCCCATAGAATATCTGTAAATATTATTTTCTTAAATTATAGAATACATATTCTGTTGAGTAAATATTACTTGATCCGTCTCTCACTGCATATAAACTACGTCATGTATTACGAAATGACGTCATATTGACAACTGTATTGCGATCAGTGACTTGTTTATAACTTGTTATGTGGGATTTAACTAACGATAAAACAACACATTGTAGTAAGTTTTTATATAGTTTGATGATTTCTTACTGGTTAAATTAGCAGATAAACTCACTTTTGAAATTTTAAAGAAATGTTGTATGACCTTTATTGTGTATGATGTCATAGTCAAGTTTTCCCGTACAAATTAGGCTCCGCCTCCTTTTTGTAACCTTAACTGTGCTGCGTATACTTTTTCAAAATTTCTTTGATGAGTTAATTAATCTTTGATTATGCGTTTCTTTTTTTTGTTGAGTATAATTGGATGGTTTCAGCGATTTTCGGTGGGTCATTGAATGATCAGCCGAGGACAGAAAGACTGGATAATACGAGGTCGGACGAAAACGTTCAATGGTGTCTGACGTCAAAAAAGACAGACGTGTCACGGTTTGAGCGATAGTGGAGCGAATTGTAAAACTTTACGTTTGTCTTATGGTACTGATGAATGAATTTTGACAGAGGACCAAATTGTAAATAAGATAAAGTGAGTGTACAAAAAGTGCCAATAATTCGTAAAGAAAGTGAAGTATGTGATTGTGTATGTTTGTAAATCTCAAATAATTTAATGAAACGAAGGGAAAACATTTAATTGTATATAATGGTGCATATCTGTCATATGACGTTATTTACCGGTAGGTGCCGCGACTACCATAATCGCACTTTGTATAAAATTCGATATTTTGAAAAGTATAAAAAATATTTAAATTTTTTAGGACTGATTTTAAATACATGTAGCTTCGATCATGTATGCTTTTGTCAATTTACTTCGACTGGTAGCAATTTTATCGAAGTTGTGACATTACTTTTGGTTCAACACTCGTATTTGTTCTCTTACCCTGTGGCTTTCCAAAAGGGGTCGGTTTAGCCTATCAACATAAGTTTTTGATAGAAATATTGGTATTTAAAATTCTTTCAGAATTGATGATTGACTTGTTTCAATGTTAATTACACATCTTACAGATATCTTGTGATCAATTCATTGTTTGGTCAAGAAGCTACACTTTTCCATATAATATGTATATACAAAGATGTGATGAAACTTTTTGAAACATTCTAAAATTGCATATTTTAAAAACAAATGCAAAAAAGAATTGTTTTACCTGCAAATGTCTGCTTTGCGATCTGACCTCGGATTTCACCTTCCTGGTGATTCAAAACTAATGATTCAACGTACAAAAGTATATTGTGTTTTAAAAATCAGTTATATGCATACAGGGGTATGTAACACCTGTTTGCCCACTTTAACGTGTTTTATGAAATATAAAATTTAAAGGTATAAATAAAGAGTCTTTTAATACCATTGGTCATTACTGAATTTCATAATTGTTACCAATAATTACTTTTACCTACTAGGCATATTTAAAGGAACCTGTTCTGGATTTTTTTTTAATTCAATTTCCAATTTATGTAATATTTTATTGCTATTGAGGGTTAAAAAGATTTTCATTATAATGCAATATAATTATCAACATTATTTCTATATTTGAATGAAGAATCCAAACCGTTTTAAAACAGTTCGGATTTAATATCAAAAAAATTTTCATCGTATAATTACTGTAATACATATCAACAATCCAGAATTAAATTAATCCTTAATAAAAGTCACAAAATAAAAACCAAGCTATCTCAACGCGGACATAGAAGACCATCTGTGTACATCTGTAGGTACATGTAATCCATGATGTGCTGAATGTTCTGGGAAGTGATGAGCAATGATTATCGCTGAGAGTATCAAGGAAAAGTTGTTTCATTTTGAACTGACCAGAAGATAGCAATAAGCAGTGTTTCAAATGGTTTTTATTTACGAGAACCCTGAATTCCACGCAGAAAATATATGTATTTGGTGTTAAACCGTGTGCCATTAGCTTGCTTCAGGCTACGCATGCGCAAAAATGCTAAAGAGTTCACCACGAAAAAAAATTTGCTCTAAGAACAATTACTTTTTTTCGAATTAGAATATGACTTTTATTAACAAACCTCGCTTGCAATCTGCACGTCCTATCCAATATCTGAATTTCTCTTTTTATACATATACCCTTATATAAGAACTAAACTTTGATTGAATGGCACAAGCATTTCAAAAAGTTGGATAAACTCATAAAGAAGGCTTTCAAGTACAACTTTAAAATATAATCTTAATTCAACGACATGATTTTTAAAATGAAGAATGAAACATATGGGAATAACGAACAGTATTAAAAATCAAAAGTCCATAAAACAATACAAAATAGGAGCAGAGCAAACACGGACATCCAAATTATCAGAGAAGGGGGCAAGGTACCATGGAGGAGAGAGCATTCCCAGCTGACCGGTCACACCCACCATGTGCTACTTGTCATGATCGGGAAATAATGGAAAAATTCCGTCGTCAAATCAGTGTATAAATAACAATCAAACAATGAGTATGAAAAGGTCAGGTCAATTACTTGCTGAAAAATTAAACAAGTCCTCAACGGCATTTGTGTTGTGTATCAAGAATCACAAAATAATATGATCAGAATGCAAAATTAATAAAGATTGAACAGGCCTGTTGGAACGGGGGAGAAACCGCCAGAAAAGACTCTGCGCACTACAGATCTATGCTATACGTGTACCATCAGATTTATCATTCGAATGATAGATTTTCGTATAAATCCGTACAAATCCAGGACAGATGTTAAGCCTCAGTTGTTATTAGTTACATGTATCAAAATTGCCCGATGTTTTGAGTGGCAAAACTATACTCTAATGGGAGGTAAAATATCACAATTTTGCGATGGTACTATCACTTACAGTAGGCAGATCATTGTAGGAAATATGGACTAAATGTTAATTTGTGCCACATCCAGAGTAACTTGGAAGTACAGATATAAATTTAATTGCTGTGTGGTTAACTTATAAAAATAAAAAAGTGAAAGGTTCTGCACCACTCAGAAATAACTAATTACAACAAATTGTGGCCCCCCGTTTTCGGTGTCTTTGTGGGTGAGATGTCATTTTTCATGACATATTGTCTCAAATATGAACGTCCTATCATGTGTAATTGAGAAATTTAAAATCAATACTGAAGGTCAAGGTCAATAAGTCACAAATCATAGCATGCTTGGAAATATTTTGTCACGGGTAATGCACATGTCAAATATGAAAGCCATATCGCTTATAAGGAACTCTTATATCACAATATAAGGAACAGGATGTTTCTGAAACACTGACGACCCCTAATAGCAACATAGCGAAGATTAAACTTTTCTTAAATGTAAATTAAATATATTGATAAGACATTTATAAGACCCAAAGATTTTTTATTTAAAGTAAGTAAAACTCATAGGTCAAGGTCATTCTTGAAATCCAATGAAAATTTCTGTCACAAGTATTAAATATCTGAAACATGATTTAAGCCTAAGCCCTAATCCTATAAAAGTTATGGTCAAGATTTGTTTTTTAAAAGTAAGTAAAACTCCGAGGTCAAGGTCAAAGAGTCTAAGTTTTTTGTATCCAAAAAAGCCTATTTTCACAAGAATTACATATGGAAGTATATAAGCCCTCTCCCTAACCGTTCAATTTTTTTTAAAGATATGGACAAGGTTAAAGATTTTTCACAAGTAAAGAAATATCCAAGGTCAAGGTCAATAGGTCAATGTTGTTGGTATCCGATGAAAGGCCTTGCCACAAGAAATACATATGTGAAATATGAAAGTCCTATTTTTACCATTCAACAGTTATGGTCAAAGTAAAAGTTCGGATTTTTTGTGTAAAAGTGAGTCAAACTCCAACGTCAAGGTCAAAAGGTCAAATTTGGTGGTACCCAAAGAAAGGACTTGTCACAAGGAATAATCATGCGAAATATGAAAGTCATAGATACACTGAAAGTTTTGGGCAAGGTTAAAGTTTTTGTGACAGACGGACAGACTGACAGACTGATGGACAGACGGAGGGACGGTCGGACGAATGAGATTTATTGTCCCCCCGCTTTTGCAAAAGCTGGGGCAAAATAAGGGTCTTAATGCAGATGAGCGGAATTGCAATGCAACAACTTAATCTTGGAGGATTTATCAACCTAGAATTCATTAAGGGAGAGCTAACGGACACTTAAGGGCAATAGACAATTTTGCAGGGTGGTCTACATTCAAAATGGCGTCATTATCAACTCATATCAATCTTAAAATTCCATTTATTATAGACTTGTACTCTTCTTTCGAAAAAAAAAATTGATAAGATTTCGCAAAGTATTTTCATTTTAGGTTTTTTTGACTGATTTGACTCAATTACATTCACAACAATCGTCTGTCCTAACAACAGTCTCAGCAAGACTTACAAGGACAGTTAGCACAACTGTCAGAAATATCCTATAAATATAGAGTTCAATCTATTTGAATGAAGAAAACTTGAAATCAAAGTTTAAATCAATTTTATTTCATTTCAATAGTAGAACTTTCATGCAAAACATGCATTAAGCATCGATATAGCCAAAAAAGAATGTATGTATGGTCAATGCACTGGAATTTTATGCCTCCTTTATCGACGATTCGGGGATATAAAGTTTTTGACGTGTCTGTCCGTTTTTCTGTCTGTATTGTTTTCCCTCAAAAACTTTAACCTAGCTTATAACTTTTGATTGAGTAGAACTATTACTTTCATATTTCACTTGTGTATTTCTTTTGACAAGACCTTTCTTTGTGTACCACCAAAATTGAACTTTTTACCTTGGAGATTCATGTAGTTAAGAAAACTTTAACCTTCGCCATAACTTTTGAAAGATAAGAGCTAGGGCTTGCAACCATCACATTTTTTATGATTATGGTTATTGTGTTGAAGTAAGAAATATGTATGAATAGTGGTATTAACAATGAAGGCGGTATAAGTATGAACAGTTTCATCTAAATACAATACAGGACATAACTTAAAATGCTTTTTAAAAAGGTGTGACTCTACATCATACAGTATAAAATGAAAAGGCGGATACAAGAGAATACTTCTGTACGTTGAGACGTTGCAATTAAATTACCTTAAAACCATTATCTCTATTTGTTAGATTTATTAGTTAAGATTTAATAAATTTTCGTTTGCTGTCGCTAAGTTTTTTTTAAGACAGGGGAAAGTCTGCATATAAAGTCTTAAACTATATTTTACCATCTCTTAGACAAGATATGTGACTAATTATTTATGATTTTTACAGAAAACAACAATTATGTCAATGTTTATTACAAGACATGTACAGTATTTATAAGATAAAGTTTAACATATGATAAAACAAAACTTTAAGCCAAGAATTAGATTAATTACTGTTAATCTCTCATGTTTAAAGAGTTTGTCAGACTTAATTCTTAGGAAATAGGGGGAAAGCACGCTTTTAACAAACATATTTACACAGATAAAGTAATGGTTGATTCTTTCAACTATAACTTGATTATATCTTGACCTTCTGTTCTTAAGACTATGCTTTCCAACTTAACTCTCTATTTTCAATTTCATAAATGTGGCTTAACTTTATACTTAAACTTAAAACTAAATGCAGATGAAACTTTATAAAACAAAGCAATCAAAACTAGTGCTAATTGTAACGGGGACCGTTACAGATGTTCCCCAAACGCTCCCCAACTCCCTTTTGGTGCCATTTTCCCTGTAAGCTTCATTAAATAAGACAAACTCTATGCATCTGAGATTTTAACAACATTTACAAAGAAGTGTACAAAAATCATTTAAACTTTAGCATTGCACGCGTGCACATGTGAATGCATTTGCGTCATGACCATATCATCTTGTCTACACAATCTATATTTTTAATATACTGAATATTAAAGTATTTAATCCAAAATTATTTAAAAAAAACTCTCCTTCAAGTGTATGCTTGATTTTACTCATTTCACGTGCACGCACGTGCATATATGAGCATGGTGACCACCCAGCAGGCACGCAACGTTGTTTCAACTTTGAAAGGAGGTGGAATATAGGTTGCAACGTTGATCAACTATATCTCAACGTTGTTTCAACGTTGAGGTTTCAACGTTGAATCCTCAACCTTTTTTCAACGTTGAAGCAACGTTGAAGCTGCAACATATTTTCAACGTTGAATGTTCGTCGATATATCAACGTTGAAACAACGTTGAAGTTGCAACATATTTTTCAACGTATAATGTTCGTTGATATTTCAACGTTGAAACAACGTTTAAGCTGCAACATACTTTCAACGTTGTATCCTCGTCGATATTCAACGTTGAAACAACGTTGAAGCTGCAACAAATTCTCAACGTTTGATGTTTGTTGATATTTCCACGTTGAAACAACGCTGAAGATTCAGCATGTTTTCAACATTGAGTTTTTTTCTGATATTGTAGAGTTGAAACAAGGTTTAAAAATGCAAAGTTGACTGTTTGTTGATTTCAGCGTTAAAACAACGTGGAAGATGCGACATATTTTCAACTTTAGGAAAGTTAGGAAAATTTAATGTTGAAACAACGAGTAATGAGTATTGAGCACTTTAGTTTTTAAGGTCAAAATATAAAGGTGTCTTTAACTTTTAATCCATGCGATTTTTCGCAATATACACACAGCTGTATGCATTGTTAGAAAATATTATACTAGTATATTTAATTATATATAATAAATGAAACGCATGCAATTATGAATTGATTAACTCAAAAGAGTTGAGTAAAATTAACAGCTATTACCATTATAGAATTTTAAATATGAGTTTATATGAAATATGGCATCTACATTTAAAACTTCATTATCATTATGTTTCAAAAAAGGTTTGTTTTTTTAAAATAAATTGTGAAAGCAGTTTTTTTAAACATATTTATAAAATATGTTAAATATGAGCCTTTAATAAATAATGACATCTTTATCCATCATCCCACTGTAACTCCATGTTACTATAGAATTAATAAAAATAATTATTTATTCCGAATTAATGTTCTTAAAATTAGACTTCGTATATAGATCCGTGTTGTATACTCTTGCGCAGATTGTACGTATACAGAGCGAATCTAAGAAGTTTTATTTTATTAGATTGTGTTTTGTTGTGTGTATTAATTCCATAATCTTTCTTTTCACAAAATAAAAAAAAAAAATTCAAATAAACGCATAACAATTTTCATACTAACAATTTACCCTGGTCAAGTGGCATTACTTAAGATCCACTCCCCAAAAACCTTCGAGATTTCAGATAAGGAGTGCCTCTCGCTTAGTTGGTCAGTTTCAGTGTCAGGATAACCTTGTTATGCAATTTTCTTGCTGGGCAGAGTATAGCTGTTTGCGGCTTATCTAGGTCAAAATTTGAATTCAACTGCTGGACAAAGAAGTGCGCGTCTCCTTGTTGTTTATATTTAATGTGTTTTCAAGTATATACACAAGGATAAAGGCTGGAATATCAACTTCTGCACAGTAAGTATTATTTCCTTTTTCATGGATTTAAGAAATTAAGTTTTAGTATCTGTACATCATTTAATTCTTGTTTTCTAAGTATATTTGAAATCTGCCTGAAATACACATCCTTGGTTCGTGTATTATGTGTTTTGTTGATACTGTTATGGTTATGAAATAAAAGTATACTAATATATTATACAATTTAATTAATTGTAGTTCGTCGTAAGGTTCAATCAACCAGTGGTGCGGGAAATTGATTGTATAGTCAGCCTTGATTGAATCAGATTTTTCGCCCGTGTGCAACATTTTGTAAGTACATTAATGTCTATGTATGTTTATAACATTTTTTTTAGTAATAATTATTTATAAGCATATTAATACGAATTTTAACATGAATTAAATCAACTATAATTCTTTTAATCATGTTAATTAAATCCAAGTACCGGAATATATTCCTTTGTCTGATTTTTTAAATCATTCATGTACATGTATATTTATTTTGATCGTTTGAAATAACGTGTTACGTACATTGTATCGAACAAATGGCTTTTACGTCTTTATTTCTTTTATTAATAGGCTTTTGCGTTAGAGGGTGGATTCTCCAGTTCATTTCTTTCATTCGTGGGACTTAACTATGGGACTTTTATACGTGATTATAATCAATGGATTCCGCCACTTTGTGGAACTTAGTAGTGTAAGACAGACGCGTACTTCGAAGAACCTGGATGTGATTACTGTGACCCACTTTTCACTAGGAATATAAATTTTGTCAAGCAGTGATTTTTGAGATTCAGTGATTGAATCCGAATCTGTGTTTGTCTTTAAAATACAGACTAAAATAAATTATCTCACAATCATAATACTGGATTACAACTTATGTAAATATTACGCAACTTGAATAAACAAATTAATTAGAATTTGAAATATATTTGTTTATAAAGCAAAATGTATTATGAATTCAACGTGATTTCAACCAAATATCAACGTTTGTACAACCGAAAAATTTCAACCTAATCTCAACCTAATTACAACCAATGTTCACTTTTTTTTCAATGTTGATATTTGACGTTGAAACAACGTTGAAGCTTCAACGTTGCGTCAACTTTCATTTGCAACCAAAAATCAACCATAAATCAACCAAAAATTCAACCCATTTTCAACGTTTATTCAACGTTGAAAATTGACGTTGAAACAACGTTATGTCTCAACGTTGCCTCAACTTTCATATGCAACCAAAATTCAACGTTGATTCAACGTTGAAGTGCAACGTTGATTCAACGTTGAATCAACGTTGAAATGCCTGCTGGGCATACCTTCTTGTAGAAGTCCATTATATCTATCTATGTTCTAAATTCCAACCCGTTTGGGTGAAAACTAAGGGAGTTATAGCCGTTTAAAGTTTCAGCCAATCAGATTGCAGCACATGTACACGCACGTGTATGCAAGTGCATGGTGACCATACCTACTTGTAGAAGTTCATTATATCCATCTATGTTCCAAATCCCATCCTGTTTGGTTGAAAACCAAGGGAGTTATAGCTGTTTAAAGTTTCAGCCAATCAGATTGCAGCGTACGTGCATGCACGTGTTTTCATGATAATTGCTTTATTTCCTGTTGTAGGATATCCTAATGCATGGCTATGTTCAAAATTGCAAAGGATTTCGTCAAAAAACAAGAAAGATATTGAGACTTTAGTTGCAGCCAATCAGAGCGAAGTGCACGTGCATGCACGTGAGATCTTGCTATTTTCACCATGTCGTCATGTCTACACTACTAATATATCCTCACATTGTGAGTTTTAAAGCATTTCATCTAAAAATAGAACAGTTGTGGCTATATCTATTATATTTCTCATTCCACGTGTTGCACGTGCACGCTCTTGCAAGCACGTGCGCGCAAAATGACCTTGATTCCACAAATCTACATAACATGTCTACTAACCCTAAAAAGGTTTTACCTACATCGGACTATCAGTTTACAAGATCATTCCCGGACAAAAAAGTTCCAGGAAGAAGAAGAAGAAGAAAAAAAACTAGAAAGTCTGCTATTGCAAGCAATAGCATATGTCGCCCCGTATTAGACAAGACTTTCATTTTTATCATCACTAAAACAAAAGTCCATAAGCTAAGTTTGAAAACCTTTGAGTTATATCAGTCCTTTCCATTGGAAACGAAAGACCTTAATTCGGTACATCCCTCTCATTATTTTTAGAATCGGTAGGAGAAGAAAGTAGTGCAGGAAAATTACAAGTTCCTCAATTTGCAGACTTGCATAAACGAAATCTGGCAGATGTACTGAACTGAGCCTCATACTTGTTAATTGGCAGTATCTTTCCTATCATAAAAGCTTGGGAAATGTAATTTATGAAGAAGATCAGCCGAATTATTTTGTGTATTGTAACGCCAGTGGGAACTCTGAAATTTCCCTCTTTCACTTTCATTTTAGAGGTTCTACCGAAAAACGAATCTGACATGCCACCATCAATTCGAGCATTTCTGCATTGCAGAGAGCTGATGTGTGTTATGAGATGATAAATCATGTGTGAACTTTCTCAGTTTAGCGGAATCATGAACATTTTCGGCGAGATGAATGTTTTGTATACAGTGGTGATCAAGGCTTTGCGAACCATCAGGAGCGGATCAAAGAATTTATGAATGAATAAAAACTATGGAAATGACGTACCAATTTTTTAATTTATACTTGCACTATCTAATGAAATGAATAATATACAAGTGATAGATATACAAGAAACGCGAAATGATAATAAATGCAGCTGACAATCGTTATTTTTTTTAATATAGATAAAATAAAATATTTATAAATTCAAGAGACAAAACAGAAGGAGAATGAATGATGGCAAAATATCACATGACGGGAACTGAATTTTATGAATGAAGATTTTAAAAAGTTACTTGTAAGTTGTATATGTTATATCTGTGTATTCTACTTGGCTGTGTGCTTCAAAAAAAGGGGGGGGGTCGTCTTGAACATAGTAAATAGCCATAACGTTTGAACGGTAAGTACTAGGGCTTTCGTATTTCAAATATGTAATCCTTGTGAAAAGAACTTTTATTGGATACGACGAACTTTGACCCTTTGACCTAGACCTTGGAGAACACATGTGTACATCTGAATCTTTTTTTCTGTTTCGTTTCTATGGCAACCGTGAGCGACTCATTACAATTATTTTGAAAGTAGAAATCACTTTGACACACAGGAAGAAACAAGACCCTTCAGTTAAAACTGAAAAGCGGCTTTCAGTAATTTTTCAGTGGCCATTCAGCCACTGAATGGCACATACATTTCAGTGACCTTTCAATTGCCTTTCAATCACATTTCAGATACCTTTCAGTCACCATTCAGCGGACACATTTCCGTCAACTTTCAGTAGCCTTTCCATCAACTTTCAGTGACCTTTCCATCAACTTTCAGTGACCTTTCCGTCGACTTTCAGTGACCTTTCTGTCGTCTTTCAGTGACCATTCCGTCGACTTTCAGTGACCTTTCTGTCGTCTTTCAGTGACCTTTCCGCCACATTTCAGTGCTATTTAAGTCTCAATTTAGCAATTTTTCACTAGCGTATTATTTTATAATCAGATATTTTTCCTTAACAAGGAAGCACTATTTTGAATTAAGATTTATTATTCAATCTTCCTCGTGTTTTTTTTTTTACTTATCGTGATCAAATTTGGGTATCTTAAAATATGTCTAGGTAATTATTATTTTTAATTACAAGAATAAATAAATCGTTTATACGTGCCTCTTGTAGAAAAAAATATATAGGAGATTTTAGCTTTCTAAATGATATTGCTTTAATAAAATCATTCCACTAAGTTTCTAGATAGAGAATTTACAACAATCTTAAATCCTTGACACAGGAACAGGTGCCCGTCTCTGATAATTGTCATCATCCCGATAGGAGATGTGTAATTAATTAGTCTGTCCCCAAAATAAAATATGTAAAACGTATTCAAAACGATTTTTAATTTAAAATTTCTAGTTACGTTAAGAAAAAAATACTTTAAGTGATTAAAAGTGATGATCCGATAACGATTCAAAATTTAAATAAATCCATAACATTCTATAGTGCTTATACGTGTATTTTTTCATGGAAATATATAGTTTTGATTGATGAGACAGAATTTATATCATTTAAACCATTTCTGGAAGATCGCAAGTATTACTCATCAATTTTGTTTCTTAATTATGTCATTGTCAAAACTGCAAGATATTTATTTTTTGAAAGACATTATTTTAAATTCATTTTTAATTACAAGAATAAATAAATCGTTTATACATGCCTCTTGTAGAAAAAAATATATAGGATATATTAGCTTTCTAAATGATATTGCTTTAATAAAATCATTCTACTAAGTTTCAAGATAGAGAATTTACAACGATCTTAAATCTTTTACACAGGAACAAGTGCCCGTCTCTGATAATTGTCATCATCCCGATAGGAGATGTGTAATTAATTAGTCTGTCCCAAAAATCCGCGCAACTAACATAGAATATACAAAAGATATACAAGATATATACACATCGCAGCCCCTCGATACAACAGGTGAACTGATTGTTCCATCGATTTCTATAAATTTATTGATTTAAATTTTTCTTTTCCAACAAGAAGTCGTAGCGTAATTGATAAGGTCGCGGACATCTACGCAGGAGACCAGGGTTCGATTCTGGACATGGGAGCATAGTTTTTTTTTCTTGTATTAATTTTTTCCTATATTTTTTTATTCGGAATTAGATACATTTAATGCTATTATACCAGGAAAAAGTGAAATAAAATTTTTAGGTAAAATAATAAGCCGATTATTCAATAAAATGATTCAACTGAATGATCGAGGAAAGGTTACTGAAATGTATGTGCCATTCAGTCGACTGAATGGTAACGGAATGATCACGGAAAGGTCACGGGAAAGGGTCTTTTCAGTGACCTTTCAGTGACCATTCAGTGGCCATTCAGCCACCATTCAGTCGACTGAATGGTGGATTTTCATCCTGTGACACATTGCAAGGAATAAACATTGAAAGTTTCAAAACGATTGCCTGAGTAGTTATTGAGAAAATCGAAATTAAAGAATTTTTACTTTCACCTGGTTTCCATGGCAATAATCGATTATATGAAAATTTTAAATACGAGTTGCAGAACTACAGATACTAATCCTTAAAATAAGAAAAGTTTCATGACGAACGTTTAAGGGACCAGAGAGAACACTCTCGGACAAAATTTGTCGCTTTTTACAGGTTTCCATGGCAACGGTAGACATATTGGAACTGAACGACCTCACTGCACAACTACAACCAGTGATCGTCCTTTGAGGAAAGTTTCAGGAAGATTGTCCCAGCCATCTCCGAGAAACAGCCTGGATAAAAAAACATGCGTACAATATCAATATGTCGTCCCCGACTTCGTTCGGGGCGACATAATAACTCCTGAATTTTTCTCATCAATAACTCCTGAATTTTCCCCTTCAATTCGAGCATTTCTGCATTGCAGAGAGCTGATGTGTGTTATGAGATGATAAATCATGTGTGAACTTTCTCAGTTTAGCGGAATCATGAACATTTTCGGCGAGATGAATGTTTTGTACATACAGTGGTGATCAAGGCTTTGCGAACCATCAGGAGCGGATCAAAGAATTTATGAATGAATAAAAACTATGGAAATGACGTACCAATTTTTTAATTTATACTTGCACTATCTAATGAAATGAATAATATACAAGTGATAGATATACAAGAAAACGCGAAATGATAATAAATGCAGCTGACAATCGTTATTTTTTTTAATATAGATAAAATAAAATATTTATAAATTCAAGAGACAAAACAGAAGGAGAATGAATGATGGCAAAATATCACATGACGGGAACTGAATTTTATGAATGAAGATTTTAAAAAGTTACTTGTAAGTTGTATATGTTATATCTGTGTATTCTACTTGGCTGTGTGCTTCAAAAAAAAGGGGGGGGGGTCGTCTTGAACATAGTAAATAGCCATAACGTTTGAACGGTAAGTACTAGGGCTTTCGTATTTCAAATATGTAATCCTTGTGAAAAGAACTTTTATTGGATACGACGAACTTTGACCCTTTGACCTAGACCTTGGAGAACACATGTGTACATCTGAATCTTTTTTTCTGTTTCGTTTCTATGGCAACCGTGAGCGACTCATTACAATTATTTTGAAAGTAGAAATCACTTTGACACATTGCAAGGAATAAACATTGAAAGTTTCAAAACGATTGCCTGAGTAGTTATTGAGAAAATCGAAATTAAAGAATTTTTACTTTCACCTGGTTTCCATGGCAATAATCGATTATATGAAAATTTTAAATACGAGTTGCAGAACTACAGATACTAATCCTTAAAATAAGAAAAGTTTCATGACGAACGTTTAAGGGACCAGAGAGAACACTCTCGGACAAAATTTGTCGCTTTTTACAGGTTTCCATGGCAACGGTAGACATATTGGAACTGAACGACCTCACTGCACAACTACAACCAGTGATCGTCCTTTGAGGAAAGTTTCAGGAAGATTGTCCCAGCCATCTCCGAGAAACAGCCTGGATAAAAAAAACATGCGTACAATATCAATATGTCGTCCCCGACTTCGTTCGGGGCGACATAATAATAGTAATAACTAGATGCAATCTCGTTGCGAGCAACGAGTAGGTCTTCCGTCCGAATTTTCGATAAGATGAGATATGACTTTGACTATGATCTTTGATAAAACATCATGGAATCATGCCTTTTCTCTTTTGATTAAATCCTTTTGATTTAGATAATATCATCAATGCGTACTTAATTTGCACATAAATTCTTTTCTTTTTTCTACTTTGAGAAACAACCAAAACCAATTAAAGAAGACTTGTAAGGAGACCTTGGATTATAAATGTAGTTTGACACAGAATTGCAACGAACCTACGACGTGACAATCCAAGTATCCCTACACATTTCATTGCTCCTTATGTTACTTTCGTTCAAGCAAACGCTCGGCTGCCTCTGTTAACCGCTATTGCGAAATGTCGGAATTTCAGAGACCGCCGCCATTTCGTTCCCGCTTCAGATTTTTTAATGTTAATATCTCGAGTTTGAATTTATAAATTTACAAACGAATTATATATTCAACCTAATAAGAAATGTTTCTATCAACTATACTAGTATAATTTGAAAATATTGAAAAACAAAAAAGTTAAAGACGAGAGACTTTTGGCCCCTCTATGCCCCTAATTTGAAGGACTAACCCCGTTTATTTGATATCAAATGAAAGGTCTTACTTTATTGCACATTTTTTATTATATATGTCTTAACAAACTTTTAACAGGTAAAAAGATATAAAAGAAAACGTGTCAATTTTTGCGAGATGAGTATGAGGCTATTTTTCGATCCCAGGCGAGCGTCGATGCCTTTTTACTTGGAAAGCTCTATATGCAAAATGTCACATCTACTATCCTTCCTCTACCTTCACTGAAAATCTCAAGTCGATATCTTAAGTCGTTTAGGAGGAGATCTCAGGACAAGCTGACCCTCTAAAAATCAGAAAATCGTCCATATCTCACGACCGGAAGTGACGACGTACTCACGAAAAATTTCCGACAAGGTTCAGATAAATATCTATCAGATCTGAAAATTTAGTGAGAATCGGTCCAGCCGTTTCTAAGAAATCGCGTGCACAAAATCGGTTAGAAAAAAAAAATAATAATAACTAGAGCAAAGCTCGTTGCAAAGCAACGAGTAGGTCTTCCGTCCTGTTTTACCGGAAGTAGATTTTATTTATAACAAAAATGCGAAATAACGCCCAAAAATAGCCTGAATCCACTAAAAGTTTGTTAATTAATGCAAAAATAAGCCGTTTTTAGCTACTTCCGGTCTGACCGGAAGTGACGACGACGGACAGAAAATTAATTTTCATGCCCCCAGAGATATTTGTTACCCCAAAACTTGTCATGAACGGCAAAAATACGTATTTTCAAACTACTTCCGGTTTGGCCGGAAGTGACGTCGCCGGACGAATTTTGACGACGCCAATAGATTCAGCTTGACCTTTTGAACAACTTTGCTTCTTTGACGTATTACAAATTCTTTATGAATTTTGAGATATAAAGAAAAAAGTTTCGGCCCCTCTAGGCCCTTATTTTAGGGGCCAGCCCTTTTTTGCGAGATATCATTTGAAAGATCTTGAAATACTGCACTTCTTTTGCTCTATATGTTTTAACAAAATATTTATAGGTAAAAAGATATCTACGAAAAAGTGTTACAAATTTTGAAATTCGTGATACGTCTATTTTCGGGCCATAGCGAGCGCCGACGTGCGGCACTTCCGATTAAAATGAAATACGTTGTACATATCTACAGACTTTGGTCTATCATACCTGAAAGTTTCATGTTTCTATCTTGAGCCATTATTGAGAAAGTCTGCGGACAAACTGACCCTTCAAAAATCATAAAATCGGCAATATCTCCAAACCGGAAGTGACGTCATCAAATCGGAAAAAATGCATAAGGTTCAAGTAATGTTACATAAGTCCTAAAAGTTTCATGGAAATCCATCAAGCCGTTTTTGAGAAATCGCGTGCACAAAATTGGGGAGAAAAAAAATAATAATAACTAGAGCCGAGCTCGTTGCAAAGCAACGAGTAGGTCTTCCGTCCTGTTCGACCGGAAGTAGGTGTCATTTTTAACAAAAATGAGACATAACGCCCAAAAATGGTCCGAATCCTCTTAAGCCATGGTAATGAATGCAAAAATAAACAATTTTCTTATACTTCCGGTTTGACCGGAATTGACGACGACGGACGGAAAATTAATTTTAATGCTCCCAGAGACATATGTTACCAAAAAACTTGTCAAGAACGGCAAAAATAGGTGTTTTCCAACTACTTCCGGTTTGACCGATAGTGACGACGCCGGACGTATTTTGACGACTTCAATAGATTCAGCTTGACATTTTAAACAACTTTGCTTCTTTGACGTATCACAAATTCTCATTACTTTTTGAGATAGAAAGGAACAACTTTCGGCCCCTACAGGCCCCTAATTTAAGAGGCCAGCCCTTTTTTTCGAGATGTCATTAAAAAGATCTTAAAATTCTACACCTTTTTTGTTCTACATGCTTTAACAAAATATTTCTAGGTAAAAAGTTATCGTTGAAAAGGTGCTTAAAATTTTGAAATTCTTGATAGGACTATTTTCGGGCCATAGCGAGCGTCGGCGCTTCGTACTTCCGGTAGTTGTGATATACTTAGTGCACTTCTCCAAAAGTTGCTCTACCATCACTGAAAATTTCAAGCTTCTGTGTTAAGTGCTTTTTGAGAAAACTTCCGGACAAAGTGACCATCTAAAAATCACTAAATCGCAGAAAACTCCGAACCGGAAGTGACGTCATCAAAATAAAAAAATATGTATCTAGATTTTTTGATGTTCTATCAGACCTGAAAGTTTCATGAAAATCGATCGAGCCGTTCTTGAGAAATCGCGCGCACAAAATCGGTAAGAAAAAAAAAAACAATAATAAAAATAGTGGAAAAGAAACCTAAGAAAAACAATAAGGTCTTCCGCTGAAGACGGAAGACCTTAACTAGAGCAAAGCTCGTTGCAAAGCAACGAGTAGGTCTTCCGTCCGGATTTGACCGGAAGTGCCGGAAGTGAAGTCAACAAAAGAAAGCAATGAGCTAAGTCGTCTCCCGTGACTTTATAATTTCAATTTTGCATCAAAACCTTCAAAATAAGCTATTTTTTGCTACTTCCGGTTTGACCGGAAGTGACGTCGACGGACGCAAAAATAAATTTTATGCTTCCAGTGACATATGTTTCCCAACAACTTATCAAGAACGGCAAAAATACGCGTTTTTTTTTACTACTTCCGGTTTGGCCGGAAGTGACGACGCCAGACGTATTTTGATGACCCCAGCAGATAAAACTTGACATTTTGAACAACTTTGCTTCTTTGATGTATTACAAATTCTCAATACTTTTTGAGATAAAAAGAAAAAACTTTCGGCCCCTCTAGTCCCTTAATTTTAGGGGCAGCCCTTTTTTGAGATATCATTTGAAAGATCTTGGAATTCTACACTTCTTTTGTTCTATATGTTTTAACAAAATATTTCCAGGTAAAAAGATATCGTAGAAAAGATGGTAAAAAATTTGAAATTCGCAATAGGACTATTTTCGCGCCATACCGAGCGCCGACGTTCGGCACTTCAGATAAAAATGAAATAATTTTTACATATCTATAGACTTCGGACTATCATACCTGAAATTTTCACGTTTCTATCTATAGCCATTTTTTAGACCGTTCGAGGACAATCTGGCGCTTCAAAAATCATAAAATCGACAATATCTCCAAACCGGAAGTGACGTCATCAAATCGGAAAAAAATGCATGAGGTTCAAGTAATGTTACATAAGTCCTGAAAGTTTCATGGAAATCCATCAAGCCGTTTCCGAGAAATCGCGTGCACAAAATCGGTAAGAAAAAAAAGAATAATAATAATAATAATAAAAGTGAAAAAGAAACCTAAGAATAACAAGAAGGTCTTCCGCTGAAGACGGAAGACCTTAAAAACAGTGGAAAAGAAACAAACGAATAACAAGAAGGTCTTCCGCTGAAGACGAAAGACCTTAACTAGATACGATCTCGTTGCGAGCAACGAGTGGGTCTTCCGTTCGATTCTTGATAAGATGAGATCAGATTTTGATTGAGATTTTCATTCTAAAATAATGATTTTCCATAATCTGTAAAAAGACATTGAACAATAAAGACTTCTAAAATCGACTTTTGGCCCCTCACGGCCCCTAATATTAGGAATCAGCCCTTTTTTCTTCATATCATTTTAAAGATCTCAGGATTATGAACACTTTTTGTTTACAACTATTCAGAGATTCTTTTTCGTTTTCGAATTATTCGGAAAAGAAATATTAAGGGACCGGCCCTTCAACTCCCTAATGGGGACGTTTAGCGAAAAATGAAAGGTTGCATATTGTTCAGAACATGATTTTGAACTTCTTTTGTTCAATATTACTTATCAAAATTTTTCTCACTTTCGAGATACAAAGCGTCAACGATTTAGCATTCTGGCCCCTTGTGGCCCCTACTTATGTTATGTACGACTTTAAAATCATAATATACAGTTGTAGATTGTAAAAAATAAACATTTTTGCTTCAGTACTGTATAACAAAATATTGACTGTTAAAGAGTTATCGAAAAAAGACTTTTAGCCCCTTACGGCCCCTTATTTGAGTGGCCAGCCCCTTTTCCTGGATTTCATCTTGAAGCTCTTAGGATTTTGAGCACTTCTTGTTCAACAATTATTCAGAGATTCTTTTTCGTTTTCGAGTTATTCGCAAAAGAAATATTTAGGGGCCAACCCTTCAACTCCCTAATGGGGACGTTTAGCGAAAAATGAAAGGTTGCATATTGTTCAGAACATGATTTTGAACATGTTTTGTTCAGTATTACTTGTCAAAATATTTCTCACTTACGAGATATAAAGCATCAAAGATTTAGCATTCTGGCCCCTTGTAGCCCCTAATTATGTAATATACGACATAAAAATAATAATATACAGTTGTAGATTGTTGAGATAAACATTTTTGCTTCAGTTATGTATAACAAAATATTGACTGTAAAAGAGCTATCGAAAAAAGATTTTTAGCTCCTTTTGGCCCCTAATTTGAGTGTTCAGCCCCTTTTTCTGGATTTCGTCTTAAAGCTCTTAGGATTTTGAACACTTTTTGTTTTACAACTATTCAGAGATTCTTTTTCGTTTTCGAGTTATTCGCAAAAGAAATATTTAGGGGCCAAACCTTCAACTCCCTAATGGGGACGTTTAGCGAAAAATGAAAGGTTGCATATTGTTCAGAACATGATTTTGAACATCTTTTGTTCAATATTACTAGTCAAAATATTTCTAACTTTCGAGATATAAAGCGTCAAAGATTTAGCATTCTGGCCCCTTGTAGCCCCTAATTATGTACCATACGACTTTAAAATCATAATATACAATTGTAGATTGTTGAGATTAACATTTTTTCTTCATTAATGTATAACAAAATATTGACTGTTAAAGAGTTATCGAAAAAAGACTTTTAGCCCCTTTTGGCCCTTAATGTGATGAGTCAGCACTTTTTTTATGGAATCATATTAAAGATCTTGTGATTCTGCACAAATGTTGTTCAGTATGTTTTAACAAAATAATTCTATTTTAAGAGATATCATTAAAAATGTCTGAAAAAGCACTCATAATTTGTGTCCTAAATTTTGACCTCTAATGAGCTTCAATACTAGGTACTTCCGGAAACTATCCAAACACCCAGTAACATGAGGACATGTCCTCTATCATCACTGAAAATTTTAGCGCTCTAGCTCAAGTCGTTTCTGAGATCAATGACGGACAAGAAGGTCCGCTGAATTTTAATAAAAGGGCGATAACTCTAGACCGGACGTGATTTTCAAAAAAATCCTTCAAATGGTATAAACTTCAGATTATCCTGCAACAACCCTGAAAATTTGAAGCATATATATCGAGCCATCTCTGAAAAATCTTCTGCACAAAATTTGTGCAGAGAAAAAGAAAAATAATAAGAAAATTGAAAAAGAAACATAAGAATAATAGAAGGGTCTTCCGCTGAAGACGGAAGACCCTAACTAGAGCAAAGCTCGTTGCAAAGCAACGAGTAGGTCTTCCGTCCTGTTTGACCGGAAGTAGCTTTAATTTTTAACAAAATTGAGAAATAACCTTCAAAATGGTTTGAATCTTCTAGAGCTATGTTAATTAATGCAAAATATGCCATGTTTTGCTACTTCCGGTTTGACCGGAAGTGACGACGACGGACGGAAAATTTATTTAAATGCTCCCAGAGACATAGGTTACCCATAAACTTGTCAAGAACGGCAAAAATACGCGTTTTCCGACTACTTCCGGTTTGGCTGGAAGTGACGACGACGGACGTATTTTGACGACAGCAATAGATTAAGCTTAAAATTTTGAACAACTTTGCTTCTTTGACGTATTACAAATTCTAAATACTTCTTGAGATATGAAAGAAAAACTTTTGGCCCCTCTAGGCCCTTTATTTTAGGGGCCAGCCCTTTTTTTTAGATACCAATTAAAAGGTCTTGGGATCTTACACTTCTTTTGTTCTATATATCTTAACAAAATATTTCCAGGTAGAAAGATATCGTATAAAAGGTGTTAAAAATTTTGAAATTCGCGATACGACTATTTTCGGGCCATAGCGAGCGCCGACGTGCGGCATTTCCGATAAAAATGAAATTCATTTTGCACATCTATAGACTTAGGACTATCATACCTGAAATTTTCACGTTTCTATCTATAGCCATTTTTTAGAACGTTCGCGGACAACCTGACCCTTCAAAAATCATAAAATCGACTATATTTCCGGACCGGAAGCGACGTCATCAAATCGGAAAAAATGGATCAAGTTCAAGTAATGTTACATTAGTCCTGAAAGTTTCATTAAAATCCATCAAGCCGTTTTCGAGTAATCGCGTGCACAAAATCGGTAAGAAAAAAAAGAATAACTAGACCTTATTTTTGTCGTTCAACAAAAACGGAGGGCTTTTCGACCCCTTAAAATAACTTATCTTAAAAAAACAATATTTTACAATTAAAAAAAATCTTATAATAAAATATTGCAAAAGTTCTGTTGAGGTCAATGTTTGATTGCAAACATAACAATGTTCATTGTACGTCAGTGTCCACTCAAAGAGACATAACTCTTTCGTGGTTATAAAACAGATTCGAAATTGTACTGATTTTCAATCCACTAAAACTCCTATAAGGGGTCAAAAAGTCACCCCACGGACCATAATTTTTAAAATGTATTCTTTATACTTCATGTTGTGCCAAAATTATTTTGAATATTGGTTGAGAATTAAACACGTTACAGAGAAAAAGGTGTTTTCTGTAGTGACCCCTAAAATCCTTTTTATTTTAGGGATTTTTATTTTCATGACCTTAGCATCTGGAGACAATAGAAGAATCAATATTCATATGAAATTTCACAAGAATTGCTTGCCTACCTTTTGAGATAATGGAACAAACATGATTTCAAATTTAACATAGAAATCTCCATAGGCAATTTTAAGGTACTTATAAAACCGGAAGTACTCTACATATCCATACCAAAATTGAAACATAGAGAGCATATTAGACTCCATACAGTTTGCCAAAGGGAGATAACTCTTGCAAAATTATTTTTGAAAATACATCAAAATACAAAATTTCAGGTCTCTAAAAGTCCTTTAAGGGGTCAAAAAGTGACCCCACGGACCATTATTTTTAAATTGCCCTTTTTATGCTTAACTCAAAACAGAAATCAGTTTGAAGATCTATGGACAAATAAAAAAGTAATAGACAAAAAACTTAATTCTGTACTGACCCCTAAAATCCCTTTTTATTTTAAGAAATTTTATTTTCTGGATCTAAATATCGAAAGACAATGCTAAAGTCATTATTTATGTGAAATATCATGAGACTTGCTTTCTTCCCATTGAAAATAATGGACATTTAATGATTTAAAAATTCTGTACTGACCCCTAAAATCCCTTTTTATTTTAAGAAATTTTATTTTCTGGATCTAAATATCGAAAGACAATGCTAAAGTCATTATTTATGTGAAATATCATGAGACTTGCTTTCTTCCCATTGAAAATAATGGACATTTAATGATTTCATATTTAACATAGAAATCTCCATAGGCAATTTTAAGGTACTTATAAAACCGGAAGTACTCTGCATATCCATACCAAAATTGAAACATAGAGAGCATATTGGACTTCAAACAGTTTGTCAAAGGGAGATAACTCTTGCTTGATAATTTTTGAAAATACTTAAAAATACAAAATTTCAGGTCTCTAAAAGTCCTTTAAGGGATCAAAAAGTGACCCCACGGACCATAATTTTTAAATTGTCCTTCTTATGCTAAACCCAAAACTGAAATCAGTTTGAAGATTGGTTGAGAAATAAAAAAGTTACAGGGCAAAAACGATTTTAAGAGTTGACCCCTAAAATCCCTTTTATTTTAAGGAATTTTATTTTCATTACCTAAGCACCGAAAGGCAATGCTAACTTAGTTTTTCATATGAAATATTATGAGACTTGCTTGCTTCCCTTTGAAAATAATGGACATCGTATGATTTCAAATTTAACATAGAAATCTCCATAGGCAATTTTAAGGTTCTTATAAAACCGGAAGTACTCTACATATCCATACCAAAATTGATACATAAAGAGCATATAAGACTCCAAACAGTTTGACAAAGGGAGATAACTCTTGCTTGATTATTTTTGAAAATACTTAAAAATACAAAATTTCAGGTCTCTAAAAGTCCTTTAAGGGGTCAAAAAGTGACCCCACGGACCATAATTTTTAAATTGTACTTTTTCTGCTGATCTCAAAACTGAAATCAGTTTGAGGATCGGTTAACAAATAAAAAAGTTACAGGGCAAAAACGATTTTTAAAGTTGACCCCTAAAAGTCCCTAATTTTAAGGGATTTAATTTTCATAACCTTTTCAGCTCAAGACAATAATAAATCAATTATTACCTGTAAATATTACTAGAATTGCTTGCTCTGCCTTTGAGAAAATGGATGATGCAAGATTTTTTTTTACTATAGAAAATCCCATTGACAATTTCAAATCGTCATAGAACCGGAAGTTCGGGTCTGGTTGACTTGAAACTTACATTACAACCTTTAATTACTTTGATAAACAATATATAATCCTCAAATTAAATTTCCTACATTGTTTCAATTTTTTTTATTTCAATCCCCCCTTTTCTTAACTTTGGAGCCCTGTAACACAAAAATATATCATAGGAGCAAAAAGACTAACGATGACTTTTTTGTAGATATTACTTTGAGGAATACATTCCTAAAATTTGAACGAAATTCAATGTAAAATAAGGAAAATTTTAGGCTTTAAAGAAAATGTAGTTTTTGACTTATAAATACCGGAAGTGATGTTTCCGGAAGTACAAAACCTTACTTATGGGACACTTTTAGATGTTCTGTTAAATGATTTTGTTTTAAAATACATATGTCCAGTGGTTTTCTTTAAATCCTTGACGTAAAAGTGTTAAGTATAATAATAATAATAACTAGATCTTTTTGTCGTTCAACAAAAACGGAGGGCTTTTCGACCCCTTAAAATAAAAATCTTAAAAGAAAATTCAATATTTTACAATAAAAAAAAATCATAGAATACAATATTGCAAAAGTTCTTTTGAGATCAATTTTTTATTGGAAACATAACAATTCTCTTTGTACATCAATGTCTACTCAAAGAGACATAACTCTTTTGTGGTTATTATACAGATTCGAAAAAGTACTGTTTTTCAATTCACTAAAGCTCCTATAAGGAGTCAAAAAGTGACCCCACTGGCAATATTTTTTAAACTGCATTCCTTATGCTAAATGCAAAACCATAAAAAGTTTAAAGATTGCTTGAAAAATAAAAAAGTTATGGAGAAAAGATTATTTTCTGAATTGAACCCTAAAGTCCTTTCTATTTAAGGGATTTTTCGTTCCATGACCTTACCAACTGGAGACAATGATAGAGTCATTATTCAAGTTAAATATCACGAGAATCGCTCGCTTCCCTTTTGATAAATGGGACATTGTATGATTTCATATTTAACATAGAAATCTCCATAGAGAATTTTAAGGGCCTCATAAAACCGGAAGTACTCTTTATATGCATATCAAAATTGAAACATAGAGAGCATATTAGACTGCAAACAGGTTGACAAAGTGAAATAACTCTTGCATCATTATTTTTAAACTTACTTAAAAATACATAAATTCAGGTCTCTAAAACACCCATAAGGGATCAAAAAATGACCCCACGGACCATTATTTTTAAATTCAGCTTTTTATGCTTAACTCAAATCCGAAAACAGTGTGAAGATTTATGGACAAATAAAAAAGTTATAAACAAAAAACTTATTTCTGTATTGACCCCTAAAACCCCTTCTATTTTAAGAAATTTTATTTTCATGACCTAAGCACCGAAAAGTAATGCTAAAGTAGTTTTTCATGTGAAATATCGTGAGACTTGCTTGATTCCAATTGAAAATAATGGACATCGTATGATTTCAAATTTAACATAGAAATCTCCATAGGCAATTTTAAGGTACTTATAAAACCGGAAGTACTCTGCATATCCATACCAAAATTGAAACAAAGAGAGCATATTAGACTCCAAACAGGTTGACAAAGGGAGATAACTCTTGCACAAATATTTTTGAAAATACTTAAAAATACAAAATTTCAGGTCTCTAAAAGTCCTTTAAGGGGTCAAAAAGTGACCCCACGGACCATAATTTTTAAATTGCTCTTCTTATGCTGAACTCAAAACAGAAATCAGTTTTAATATTGATAGATAAATAAAAAAGTTATATACAAAAATCTGATTTCTTTACTGACCCCTAAAATCCCTTTTATTTTAAGAAATTTTATTTTCATGACCTAACCAGCCGAAGACAATACTAAAGTTATTATTCTTGTGAAATATCATGAGACTTGCTTGCTTCCCTTTGGAAATAAAAAAAAATTATGATTTTAAATTTAACATACAAATCTCCATAGTCAACTTTAAGGTACTTATAAAACCGGAAGTACTCCACATATCCATACCAAAATTGAAACATAGAGAGTATATTCGACTCCAAACAGGTTGACAAAGGGAAATAACTCTTGCACAAATATTTTTGAAAATACCTAAAAATACAAAATTTCAGATGTCTAAAAGTCCTTTAAGGGGTCAAAAACTGACCCCACGGACCAGTATTTTTAAATTTCCCTTTTTATGCTCAACTCAAAACAGAAATCAGTTTGAAGATCTATGGACAAATAAAAAAGAAATATACAAAAAACTAATTTCTGTACTGACCCCTAAAATCCCTTTTATTTTAAGAAATTTTATTTTCATGACCTGAATACCGAAAAGCAATGGTAAGGAAATTTTTCATGTGAAATATCATGAGACTTTCTTGCTTCATGTTGAAAATAATGGACATTACATAATTTCAAATTTAACATAGAAATCTCCATAGGCAAATTTAAGGTATTTATAAAACCGGAAGTGCTCTACAGATCCATACCGAAATTGAAACATAGAGAGCATGTTAGACTCCAAACAGTTTCACAAAGGGAGATAACTCTTGCACAATTTTTTTTAAATTCCTTAAAAATACAAAATTTTAGGTCTCTAAAACACCTATAAGGGATCAAAAAGTGACCCCACGGACCATTTCTTTTAAATTGACCCCCCTATGCTTCACTCAAAACTGAAATCACTTTGAAGATTGATGGATATATAAAAAAGTAATATACAAAAAACTATTTTCTGTACTGACTCCTAAAATCCCTTTCATTTTAAGAAATTTTATCTTCATGACTTAACCACCAGAACGCAATACTGAAGTAATTTTTCATGTGAAATATCATGAGACTTGCTTGCTTTCCTTTGGAAATAATGGACATTGCATGATTTCAAATTTAACATAGAAATCTCCATAGGCAAATTTAAGGTACTTATAAAACCGGAAGTACAAATCACATTTATACCAAAATTAAAACATTGAGAGCATATTAGACCCCAAATAGGTTGACAAAGGGAGATAACTCTTGCACAAGTATTTTAGAAAATGCTTTAAAATACAAATTTTCAGGTCTCTAAAAGTCCTTCAAGGGGTAAAAAAGTGACCCCACGGACCATAATTTTTAAATTGTACTTTTTATGCTTAACTCAAAACTGAAATCAGTTTGAAGATTGGTTGACAAATAAAAAAGTAATATACAAAAAACTAATTTCTGTACTTACCCCTAAAATCCCTTTTATTTTAAGAAATTTTATTTTCTGGATCTAAATATTGAAAGACAATGCTAAAGTCATTATGTATGTGAAATATTATGAGACCTGCTTGCTTCCCTTTGAAAATAATGGACATTGAATGATTTCAAATTTAACATAGAAATCTCCATAGGCAATTTTAAGGTACTTATAAAACCGGAAGTTCTCCACATATCCTTACCAAAACTGAAACATAGCGAGCATATTAGACTCCAAACAGGTTGACAAAGGGAGATTACTCTTGCACAATTATTTTTTTAAAATACTTAAAAATACAACATTTCAAGTCTCTAAAAGTCCTTTAAGGGGTGAAAAAGTGACCCCACGGACCATAATTTTTAAATTGTTCTTCTTATGTTGAACTCAAAACTGAAATCAGTTTGAAGATTGGTTTATAAATAAAAAAGTTACAGGGCAAAAACGGTTTTTAGAGTTGACCCCAAAAAATCCCTAACTTTTAGGGAATTGGTTTTCATAACCTTTTCTTATGAAGACAATGTTCAATTAGTTATCACCTATAAATATTAACTTCGTTTGGGGAACATAACTATCACACAGCTTCATTTTATTCAAGAACATTAATACTCCTATAATGTAATATATACATGTTTGCATGTCTGATTTGTATTTCAAAAATAATTGACACTTTATTTGCTTTTGAGGGATGGCAGCAGTTTTAACATACAATGTTTTTTTTAAATTTTATTTGGAACCATTTTCATCAATCAATAAGGCTTTAAAAGACAACCCTAATTTTTTACATACATGTATATAACGTGCAAAAAACTAGCATTTCGTGTAAAGACATGCATTATTCCATTGTTAACAACAAACAACATTTACAGACAGATTCCAATACTGTTAAGAAAACATAAACAAAATAAACAATTATTTAGGATATTCTGACGCTAAGATATTTGAAAGACATTCAACATGAAATATGATTCTGATTATACAGTGTAAAAGCAAATGTAAGAAATTGGACAGTAAACATTTAAATTTTGCTCATTGAACAATTTTCAATAACGAAAATAATATTGATTTATCTTGGGTATTTATATTGTTGTTCCTCAAACGAGACGTTCCACAAAAATGGACATTTAGCACACTTTCAAAGTACGAAACATTGCTTGTGTTTCTTGGAGATTGGAGTTAGAGATACTGCAAGGTTAACGTTTATAATGTTCATATCATTTGAGCAGCTAATTGTAGATTTGTATAAAAAGACAATTTTGATTTGATTCCTAACTTTAGAATATTGGCTTCATGTATTAGATTAACAGTAACTTAATTATTTATAATTATGAAAGAAAATTTAAATGCCTGTACCAATAATTATAAATTATACAGATAAATAAATTTTATGAATACATGTAAATTGATGCTGTTCTACTTATGTAATAATCTGTTTTAAAGGTTCATATATATCGTTATAAAAAATATCTCTAGTGTCTTAACTTTTAATAAAATGTTTAAGAAGTATTGGCCCACAAAATTATGGAAATAATATAATCATATATATGATATTCATTCATTTTATAATCTCTTGAATATTATCATGTAAATTTGCACCAGTATTATTTACAACATGGAACTTTTTCAATTGCTTGAATAAAAATCTGTAAATTACTGTCATTCACAATCAGTAGTTTCCAAAATACATCATGATATGATATTACAATAAATACATCAATATCAATAAGAAACTTAAAATTACTTTTTAAAACGTAAAGAAATAAATGTGGAATATCCAATACATTTATATCAAATATACATAATTTACTCCACTTCAGTAGATATGTACGTCTTCAACTTTAACTTTACCATATAAACATCAAAAGTATAAGCAGGCAGAAAACCCAAACGATTTGATCTTTTCCTTATTCCCTGTTTAAATAGTTTTGCTTTAAAAATACATGGATTTATTAATATATAAGGTCTATTTCGTTCACAAGCACAAAGGCTGTGAGAGACATTTTAGTAGACTTTTTTTCTTTTCCTAAAGTCCGGTAAACATGTCTATCAATAATTAAATAGGTTACTTTTACCTTTAAAGTCCATAAAGAACTGCTTCGTTGCCATATTTGTCTTCGACATCCACTAAGTTAGGATACATTTCGACCAAAAACTTATACATTACTATTTCCCTATTTATACAACACATATGTAAAACAGTCTTCCCGTCATTTCTAGCGGTATTAATATTTAAGCCTTTCTCTAAAAGAAATTTGAATAAATCAATGTCACCACCCCAGGCTGCACTATGTAAGGCATTCTCACCATTATTGTCGGTGACATCGAGTAAAAAAGGATACGTGTTTGCCAAGTATTTACACATATCCTTAATCTTCTTACCGTTCATGCAACACAAATGAAGCACAGTTTTTCCATTATTAATAGTGCTTTTGATATCTAAGTCCTTCTCTAAGAGAAAAATAACAAGATCAAAATTACCACTCCAGGCTGCACCATGCAAGGCATTCACACCATTATTGTCTGTGATGTCGAGTAAAAAAGGATATGTGTTGACCAAGTATTTGCACATATCTATCTTACTGTTCAAACAGCATTGATGCAGCACAGTTTTCCCGCCTTTTCTAGCGATATTGATATCTGAGCCTTTATCTAAGAGGAACTTAAGTATTTCAACGTTACCACTCCAGGCTGCATCATGTAAGGCATTCTGACCATTATTGTCAGTGACATCGAGTAAGAAAGGATATGTGTTGACCAAGTATTTGCACATATCTATCTTACTATTTAAACAGCACAAATGTAGCACAGTTGACCCGTCATTTCTAGTACATTTGATATCTAAGCCTTTCCCTAATAGGAACTTAAGTATTTCAACGTTACAACTCCAAGCTGCATCATGTAAGGCATTCCCACCATCAATGTCGGTGACATCGAGTAAGAAAGGATATGTGTTGACCAAGTATTTGCACATATCTATTTTACTGTTTAAACAGCACAGATGCAGCACAGTTTTCCCGTCTTTTCTAGCGCTATTGATATCTGAGCCTTTATCTAAGAGGAACTTAAGTATTTCAACGTTACCACTCCAGGCTGCATCATGTAAGGCATTCTGACCATTATTGTCAGTGACATTAAGTAAGTCAGGATATGTGTTGACCAAGTATTTGCACATATCTATCTTACTATTTAAACAGCACAAATGTAGCACAGTTGACCCGTCATTTCTAGTACATTTGATATCTAAGCCTTTCTCTACTAGGAATATAACCAGATAAACATAACCACTCTGGGCTGCTTTATGTAAGGCATTCTCACCATTATTGTTAGTGACATAAAGTAAATCAGAATATGTGTTGACCAAGTATTTGCACATATCTATATTTCTCTTCAAACAGCACAGGTGGAGCACAGATGACCCGTCTTTTCCAGTACATTTGATATCTAAGCCTTTCTCTAATAGGAACGTAAGTATTTTAATGTTACCACTCCAAGCTGCATCATGTAAGGCATTCCCACCATCAATGTCAGTGACATCGAGTAAGAAAGGATATGTGTTGACCAAGTATTTGCACATATCTATATTTCTCTTCAAACAGCACAGGTGTAGCACAGATGACCCGTCTTTTCTAGTACATTTGATATCTAAGCCTTTCTCTAATAGGAACTTAAGTATTTCAACGTTACCACTCCAAGCTGCATCATGTAAGGCATTCCCACCATCAATGTCAGTGACATCGAGTAAGAAAGGATATGTGTTGACCAAGTATTTGCACATAACTATTTTACTGTTTAAACAGCACAGATGCAGCACAGTTTTCCCGTCTTTTCTAGCGATATTGATATCTGAGCCTTTATCTAAGAGGAACTTAAGTATTTCAACGTTACCACTCCAGGCTGCATCATGTAAGGCATTCTGACCATTATTGTCAGTGACATTAAGTAAGTCAGGATATGTGTTGACCAAGTATTTGCAAATATCTGTCTTACTATTTAAACAGCACAAATGTAGCACAGTTGACCCGTCATTTCTAGTACATTTGATATCTAAGCCTTTCTCTACTAGGAATATAACCAGATCAACATAACCACTCCAGGCTGCTTTATGTAAGGCACTCTCACCATTATTGTTAGTGACATAAAGTAAGTCAGAATATGTGTTGACCAAGTATTTGCACATATTTATATTTCTCTTCAAACAGCACAGGTGTAGCACAGATGACCCGTCATTTCTAGTACTTTTGATATCTAAGCCTTTCTCTACTAGGAATATAATTAGATCAACATTACCACTCCAGGTTGCACCATGTAAGGCATTCAGACCATCTTTGTAAGTGACATGGAGTAAGTCAGGATATGTGTTGACCAAATATTTGCACATGTTCATCTTACCATTATTACAACATTGATGGAGCACAGTTGACCCGTCATTTCCAGTACTTTTGATATCCAAGCCTTTTTCTACTAGGAATATAATTAGATCAACATTACCACCCAAAGCGGCATCATGTAACACATTCTGACCATTATTGTCAGTGATGTCCAGTAGATAAGGGTACGTTTTGACAAGATATTTGCACATTTCTATCTTACCAGTATAACAACACAGATTTAGTACAGTTTTTCCTTCATTTTGTTTTTCATCAATGTTCAACTTTTTCTTCAACAGATACTTCAGCAAATCAGTGTTACCTCCCCAAGCAGCTGTATGTAAGACACTATTGCCATTTATGTCTTTGACAGTCAGTAAATGTGGAAATCTGTCGAGGAGCATCTTACTCATCTCAAATCTTCCATAACGACAGGCAGTGTGTAATACAGTTTGGCCTGTTTCAGAGGAAATAGTCATCTTTTGTTTTTTAAAAATATGAAACAATTCAATATTACCCCCAGCAGCAGCCATATGTAGAATAGATCCATCCCTGTATAAATCATGTTCTTCATTCAAAAGATCAGGGTATTGACTCATTATATACTTTGCTGTTTCAAGTTTTCCGTTCTCACATGCACAATGAAGAATTGATGCCCCTAAATGAGTCTTAAGGTATGGGTTACACTTATGGTCGACAATAAGTGAGTTAAGTGCATCTGTTGCGCCTGAGTAGGCAACAAAATGAATGGTAGAATCGCCAACGTCATTTTTTTCATTGCTAAGAGCAGGACAAATTTTCAGTAGAAAAGATATTAATTCCAGTCTCTCCCATAAACAAGATTCCGCTAATATGGAAACAGAATTGTTGTCATAAAGTGGGTGGCGAGACTCAGAAACCTGCGATAAATCAAGACCAGTATTTATTATTTGTACCACTATATCCTTGTTTCCATTCTGTATAGCGCAGAAACAGCTTTTGGTGTCGGGAGTGACTCCTTCGTCCAAAAGAATCTGAACTACATTGCTATGATTCATCAATGCTGATTGATTCAATGCATTGTACCTTTGTTTTTCATCTCTTATGATCTTCAATAGGAATTTAACCATTTCAATATGACCTGCCTCTGCAAAATGAATCAGCAATGATGCACCGTTTTCGTCAAATTTAGTTAGGACAGATTGTTCTTTACCCACAAAATCTTTAAACGCAGTGCAAAAATTCTTGTTTTTCCAAAAATGGAAACAGGATATTACTTTGAAAGCTTCACTATATGTATTACATTTGAGATTATGAACAATTTTTTTAAAGATCTCAGCAAAGAAACTTTGGTCAATTGTTTGTAAGTTTGTTATTTTTTCTCCATTTTCTGCAATATGGAGATTGATTAAAATTGGCAAGTGGCAATACTGGATAACGAAAGAAAGATCATATTTAATGAGGGTATTCTGAATAACATTCTGAATACAACTATGTGAAAACTTACACGACCCATTTTCGTCAATTAAAAATG